>NW_008616797.1:0-5019 GCF_000691845.1 Merops nubicus | reverse complement strand
GGTATGCGGCAGGACTGGACAAAGAGATCAAACATGTGGGAATGGGGCAGGTGTCTGAAATACGAGATTTATATTGGATCAGTTATTCCCAACTCGACATCCAAATAATGTCTGTCTGCACTTGTGTCTTATTTAGAATTTCTGTAACTCAGTACAACCCCTATTATTTTGCAAGTCATCACAATTAGTAGCTTGCAAATGGAGATAAAGTTCTTGGTCCATCACTGTGCATGTGTGCTGGTGTTGTGGGGAGACTATTACGGTTTTACAGTTAAGTTCTTCACTCTATGAAAATCAAAACTATTGTGAAATAGCACATTGTAGCAAAGCAGTATGAAATGGCACTGATTTCTGGACTCCCATCACACAGAGCAAGTATTGGAGGCTGGTAAGTTAGTGTAGTTTGGAGAGCCAGGAATGTAGCAAACAGAATTTACTCTGTCTTCATAAGAAGCACTAGTCAAGTGGGGTTTAGAGTTAATTTGGTTTCCACCCATTAAAATTATATGTTCCAAACATAAGAGTCATAAAATGCCTATAAAAGTGAGAGCACTTGCACACTGAGTAACTTTGGAGATGGGTTGGCTCACGAGTGAGAGGCAGCAGGCACAGGGGCAGTGCCCACAGCCTTCCTGGGCGGTGCCACCAGGGCTGCCGGGCGTGCAGGCTTCCCAGAACAACCCTTGCTCTGCTATCTCACATTACCCAAGCACAGTAACATAGAACTGGACACAAACCATCACAAAAAGGAAGGATGCTTGCCCTTCTTCACCAAGAATTACCTGGTGACCCGAAGAGTCCAGCTGGGGACTTGGCTGTGCAGTGCAGGGCGTGCTGTAACTGCCCAACAGCACGCTGACCTTACAAAGCAGGCTGCCACAGCCTGCCAAGGACTGTGCCTTCAGCTGATGTAAATCTGCTCAGCTTCATTGAGCTGTGGTAATTTACACCAGCTGAGGGATGGACCCAAGGCATTTATTAAGGCTGCAGTGTATTTAAGAACAAGCACAGATCAATAGTCCAACAAATATTCATTTCACATCACTACTTTTCAGAAGAGAGGTCAAATGGATCCTTAGACATTTTTTTTCCCCTAAAATTTCAAGCAGAGACCAGTGAAAGTCAGAAATTAAATCCCCTTTGAAGGAAGCACTGGCAATGAAGAGTAGGCAAGAGCTGGTACTGCACAGAATCAGTAGTTCCGACTCACAGGTGGCATTGAAGGCTGTGAGAGAGCATCACATACCCCTGGAACTGTCGTCTGGGGAGCCTGGTATCTCAGCAGTGAAAGGCCAGTCAGTATGACTATAACAAATTAGCATTTTGGTATGGTGGTTCCAAAATAAACCAAATTGAACCCTGGAAATTTAGAAATCAGTACATTTCTCTGGTTATTTTTCATTTTAATGTACATGACTTCAGTGAGCTTTGTATTGGCATTGCTCTCTGCTTGGTTATAAGCAAGAAATAAAAGCAGCATCACAGGGAAAAATATTCTCCTGAGATTTCCATCCTAATTATGTAAACCCAAGACAACGTTAAGATTTTAATGAAATTTCCAAGTGTATTGACATTTTCAAATACAACATGACAACCCTGACTTTGAGAAGGAATGCAGTACTTACTGGGAAGAGAGAGCACACAGCCTACAACTGAGCAATCATGCCAGACCTTGGGACAACTTATATCAACAATCTGCCTCATCAGAATGACACAGGATTTGTATAAACAAGATGCCTCTGGTAGTGAAAGAAAAGGAGAAGAAAGAACATCGTATGTCAGATGCCAAAAATGGGGGGCATCAGTGATGGTAATTTCCTGAAGCTATAGTGAGCACGTGAGTGATAATTTTAGGTCAGGCTGTATTCCAAACCATGGAAAATTATTTGTCTTTCAGGTTGACTTTAAATGAATATCACCACCAGAGCACTCTGTTTTGCTGTGTATTGGTCTGCTCTCTCTGTCTTTTCCAGAGCAAAGCTCTGGCAGCTCTCCCTACAGCTTACAGCAGCAAAAAAAAAAGCCACAGGGCTTTAAATTTTTAAGTCGGTGTTTTGAAAATACTGCTGTATGTATTAGGCTTCTCCTGGTTTAGAGGCCCTTTCCTGGAGAGTCTTCCAACAGGAATATCATTTACATCAGCAAGACTTTCTGGCAGTTTTTCTTTTTTTCCTTTTTATAACTGTGTTGCAGTGAGACATCAGTTTAGGCAGCCAGCTCTGCAATAAAACTGACAACAGGTTTATTCTCCTGCTCCTCACGGGACCGATAGGAATTTTAGAAAAGCAAGCAGGAGGGAAGGAACAGCAACAACATGTGTGTATGGTCTGCTTTGTCCCAGCATACCGATTCTGCTGTTCTCAGAGTGATTCTCATTTTAAAATCCAGGTTTCTTCCTATGTTTCATTAGATATTTTATTCATTTGGATTACTCTGCGGGGGCAACATATCCAGAGCAGAGATATCAGGAGGCCCTATTGCCTTCAAAACTGCCAGGATTTTACCTTGGGGGTCAAACTGTCCATTGCCTTGTTCTTGTCACAACTGTGGAAACCACTGTGAAATACCAGTGCCCTGGAGCTCTTCTGCCAGAGGAAGTCCCCGTGAAAGCAACTGAAAAGTTTAAAAACAGAAAGGCAAACCAAATGCAGTCTTTTCAGTTCATTGTGGAAGAGACTTTTATCTCAGAAGGATTTTGTCTCAGATGGAAATTGCTGAAACCTGTTCTGGCTGCTGTGCATAAAGTCACAAAAGTTCAGCCTCTGCTCCTGTCCCGGGAAGGAGCAGTGGCACTGGGAGCAAAGACTTCTTCTGCACGTGGTGCACAAAGGGTTGGTTTTTGACCACAAAAGGACGGGCTCCCCTTCCTCACCGTCAGATAAATGAGTGAAACTCCTGATGTTGCAATCCTGCAACGATGATCAGGGTTTCTGCTTAAACATATTTCCTTCTCCAACAGACACTGGTGAAAAAACCAATGAGCACAATCCCTGAAAGGCTGGAGGTGAATCAGCAGCCCGGGAAGGTCTCCTGGGCATGCTGGGCACCCGCCGCACGCGCCTGGGGCCGGGGGAACGTGGCTCATGCACTGCTTGGCTGTGCTGCAGACCAGCAGGCTGTCAGAGCCTTCCTGATGGATCAGCAATTCCACCTTGACTTCATGGCTTTACACCCAACAATCTAGGATGTAATTAAATCTTTAAAAAAAGATTAATCCATCTTTCCTACCTAGCATTTAGCACCTCTAAACACCCAGAGACCGAGTGTGTGTTGAGGGGTATGCGTGCATGAATTTATTTAGAGAAAAATGCTGGTTTATTAGTAGGAACAAATGTCAGGTTTGGCTGCTCTGGGAGAGGTTTATAGTGTCTTGGGCGATTCCATTTATTCCAGGTGCAAGCAGACGTTGTGCCCAGATGGTGGCGCCTACAAATCACGGATGGCTCCGACTGCGTCCTTCGGCGAGTCCGTCCTGGCGGTTACACAGCGTGGGCTTCAGGGCTTATTGCAGAGGAAAACGGGAGTCTCGTATTGCAACCCCTCGACCACCAAGCCCCCCAGCACTGCAACCCCTACCTTCCTCTCCTGAGAAACCATTGGCTGTGTCATGGTGCTGTGTTAAATTAGCTTTTACAGCTACCTTCCATTTGGGGAAAGATAGGACCCAAGTAAGTTATAAGAGAAGAAAATACAAAGGGTTTAGACTAAAGTTTCTTCATCCCATGGGAAATGCATAATTCAAGGTATTTGTAAATGTGTTTGTGATGTGCTGAAAAGCTGAACTGGAACAAAATAAATAAACCCAGGAAACCAGGCCTGAGAATCTCAATCTTTGATGGAAATCAGACAGGCAGGTATAGATGTATTTTTGAGGGGATTGTAGGATTAGGGTCAGCACACTGAAAGACTGCCCTGGTCAGTGATAGCCTCACATCAAATGAAGCTCTGAGTGTTTAGTGCCAGCCAGAGGTGACTACCTTTTATACAGTACAGTTTATGCTCTTTTTTTTTTGGGAAAAAAAAGAAAAAGAAAATAAAGATATTGAGAAAATAGCAGTGTGATGGGAGACAGAATTAATTAATTCTAAGTAAATCACAAACGTTTCAGGGATTCAGGGTCTGCACGCAGTCAAAATAAAAAGCTTGAAACCTAATGTCTGAAAATCAGCTCAGTAAAGTACTAGAGTTTGGATGCTTATCTGGGACTAGCGTTTTCAGAAACAGGGTTCTCTCTGAAGATTAATAGATGGGGATACCAGAACTGCCAGCATACAGTAAATTGGTGAGAAAGTCCTATTTCCTAATACAGAAATGTTTTATTTGAATTTTGTGATCATTGCTAATAGAGGTTCAGGTTTAACACACCATTTCTTCTAAATGTATGTGTTCAGATACCTAAATGTTAATTCTGACCTTTGTCTACTAAGTACATCTAATGTTCCTCACATATCTCAGTCACCTATAACAAATTACCCATTCCTTCCAGTTCTCTATGTTCATTGTCTTTCTGAAGATGCCCAGAAGAGAGGGGAAAAAAAAAAAAACCAGAACAGCTGAGGAGCAGAGATATGCAACATTGATTTCAGATCTAAGAGCCACCCTACATTGTCTAGGTTGTTCCTTGTAGGGGGAAAAAAAAACCACCCAAACCAGACCAACAGAAAACTAATAAAACACAAACCCAAACTTCATGAGTTCTTGGTGGGGAAGATTTTCCTAGCAGATTTCACATTTGCCATTTGCTGGTCCCATTTTTCTGTCTTGTTCACAGGGAAAAGAGTTTGTGGAGTTAATAAATCATGAAATCTCCTGAAGCTCAAACATCTCAAGCCTTCAGCTAGAAACTTGGCTAGAAATAACCAGTAACTATCCATGAAGTAAAACTCCTAGCAACAGCTGAACCTCAAAGCAGCACGGCCAAGAACGTAAGGCGCTGGTGCTGGCCGTGTCCCTGCTCCTGGGGGGCTGGGGGTGCTGGGCCGTGCCCCTCAACTGCCCCTGGGTCCCGCTGGGCCGTGC
>NW_008616796.1:682-7401 GCF_000691845.1 Merops nubicus | reverse complement strand
GGCTGCTCTCAGTCCACTCATTGCCCAACCTGTATTCCTCCTTTGGATTGCCTTGATCCAGGTGCAGGACCTTGCACTTGGCCATGATGCAGTTCATGAGATTATCATGGCCCTGTTTCTCAAGCCTGTCAAGGTCCCTCTGGATGGCATCCTTTCCCTCTAGAGTATCAACCAACACCACTCAGCTTGGTATTATCAGTAAACTTGCTGAGGGTGCACTCAATTCCACTGTCTATGTCCCTGACAAAGATATTAAACAGCATTGGTCCCAATACTGATCCCTGAGGAATGACACTCATCACTGGTCTCCACTTGGACATTCAGCCATTGACCAGAACTCTTTGAGAGCAACCATCCAGTCAATTCCTTATCCACAGAGTGGTCCATCTGTCAAATCCATGTCTCTCCAATTTAGAGACTAGGATGTTGTGTAGGACAGTGTCAAATGCTTTGCACAGTCCAGGTCTATGATGTCAATAGCTCTTTCTTTATCCACCAATGCTGTAACCCTGTTGTAGAAGGTCACCAAGTTTGTCAGGTATGATTTGCCCTTGGTGAAGCTATGTTGGCTGTCACCAATCCCTTCGTGTGCCTTAGCATAATTTCTGGGAGGATCTGCTCTGTGATCTTGCTGAGCACAAAGACAGGACTGTCTGGCCTGTAGTGCATCAAGAAAAATGTCTTTAAAATATCTCCTAGCTCTTGTTTGCTACTTTACCCCCGAGGGCAGTTTCCCAAGGGATCCCATGAAATAGCACCCTAAACAGCTGAAAGGTTGCCTTTCTGAAGTTTAGAGTCCTGACTCTACTTTTTACCAGCCCTTTAATAGTCAATCTCTTTCCTGGTAGAATGCTCGATCTTGTGACAATTTCTGTTGGTAGCTCTGTTACAGCTGGATTTGCTTGCAATGTTTCTAGATCACTGTCTTCAGGGAGTTTTATTAATGTATGGGTTTCCCTTTTGGGTTCTTTGTTATTGTGCAGACACAAGGGGCTTTTACATATTCAGATGACTCACTGTCTTGGAAATGTCTCTTTTGTTTAAAAGATTAATTAATTCAAGAATAGAAGTAAAATATTGCATAACTGGAATTGGGGTACAGTTCACTGAAAGATTGTTTCCTTTGTAGATTGATGAGCACAGGATATGTGTTTGTGTACGAAAACGACCGCTCAATAAAAAAGGTATGGCCATTTAAGTTTTCATAGAATTTTTTCTCTGAAAAGCTGCTTCTGATAGTAGTATTATTTGTATTAAAGAGATCTAGAAATACTGATCAAAGGTGAAACTCTGTTATACTAGGCAATAATGTGTGAGGGACCCAGAAAATTAATAAACTTATCATAACCTGGATAAAGACAGGGAGAAAAGTAGTTTAACTCTCACCATTTTATGGGCTGGGAACTGAGGCACAGAGAGACTATTTTTTTCCCAAAGTCATCTAGGATGTGTTTAGTTGATTTGGGAATTAGTTCTACTGTAATTTCTTCAGTATTCTTACATTGTGGTAGGAACACCATTCTTTGAAACTATCCTTTAAGTGATCTCCTGTTCAGCGAGCTACCCAATAAAAACTTCTCTACACTTTTTTTTATACATGTGTATTATTCTTTCAAGTGGTCTTGAATCAGACATCAAGGGAACAATCCAGGTAGCTGAATGTTGGCGTCTTCTCACATGTAAGGTGTCTAAGGGTATCCAAGGCATCCTCACAGGGCTAGTGGGTTACAGACCAACTGGAGACTTGTATCTCCTGGAGTTGTTGCTCAGGCCTGGGCAGGATGCCCTAGGGCATATGAAATGGGACTAAATTTTTAGGTACTGGAATCACCTCCTAATGACTCCTTTTTATGTACAATTAGTATTACAACTTTTTTCTTACTGACTGCTGATCAGATTGGAGTCCATATTAAAAAAAAAAGTTTATGTTTTCAACTTGAGTGAAATCCCATTCTTTCTATGAAGTTTTTTTCAGTGGGAAATTAATGTTTCTCTTATGTTTTGTTTAGCTAAAAGACTCAAAGAACATCACTCTGACTCTGAAACAACATGGGATGCATTTATTATTTTTGTTCTGTCAGACCTACACATTGAGGATTATCTGGAACATATCCAGAGGAAAACTGTATGGGAAAGGGAAAACATGCTTATATCAATATATAGTTAGTTTTTCTTTTATTTTTTCCCTCCATGTTTGCTACTTCCCCTACCTTTTTTTTTATTTTTACTTTTACTGTTTTCTTATTTCCTGTATTTTTTTATTTTATTGATCTGAAAGGAATGCATAATCTCAAAAGTTGGTTGATTGAAACTATTTTCCACAACATATGTAATAAGGGCATTTGATATACAAGTCTGGTAACAGTTCAATTTCTGTTTTAGCACTGGAGAGGTTATCTTTAGACCTTAGAAATGTGATACATTTGGGAGAAATGTTACCTTCTACCTGCACTGAAGAGGGACAAAGTGAAATTACAGTAAATGACAGCAAGTTGTCATGAGGCATGAGTTTGAATTCAGAAGTAGGATTTGATTCTGTGCAAATTGCATATCTTGGATATTAGTGGTTTGGAGCTATTAATAAAAGTTCTGAGATGTTGGTAGAAAGATGAGTATCTAATTAAAATGAGATAGGCACTAAAGTTATTTTGCATTTTTAAGAATAAGCTATAAGATATTCATTAAATAATCTATGCTAGGGTAGAACCATAGAGATAATCTAATACCCACATAATACAGTCTTCTGAGAACATAAACTTTACTTTTGAAAGTTCATAAGAAAAAATAGTTCTCGTGCCATGTTTTAAAATTATGTAAAGTATGAAGGAATCAAAGATATTAGTGTGTAATACCCTGAAGAGAAAAAATATAAATAGTTTTACCTTTATTATAATAATAACATGTCAAAAATATTATCTTTCCCCTCTCATGTTCTGTATTTTGAAATTCTGTAAGATGTTCAAATAATTTAATAGAAATTAAGTGTACAAATCAATTTGTCAGTCTCAAACACAGAATTATAACCAAAGTCTTTAGGTGTTCTCAGCACTAATTGCTCTGTGGATTGACTTTGCAGGAAGTAGGTCTTCAGATTGACATTTTAAACTTTTTATTTCAGTGACATATATTTATAATTGAGAAATTATATAATTGTGTGGTAGGTTTCAGAGACACTATTTCAAATTTTCATCAGCAAGAAATACAGGTTGTCATAAGAAATAGCTGGGAGCAGGTAAATGTCTTACTCTGAACAATCATTTAAGGAAAAACAGCTTTTGACTGCTTTAACTGAAAAGCTTTTGCTGCAAAGATTTACCTTTATATCTTTTCACCACTATTCCTTATTTCTTCTCTCTGATTACTGCAGAATAATTAAATTTTATTTTATTGTGGTGCAGTCAAAAAATTGATTATATAGTGACTTGAATACATATTTCTGTTGGTGTGTAATGCCATGCAATGGTAACGGTTGTACTGTTTGATCATTATGTTAACTGATGAAAAAAATTCTATGTCATTGTATAATGCCAAGATTCTTGGAACTGCATGCCTTAAGAAATTTTACATAGAAAGGCAAGTAGGACATCAGTGATCCTGACTGTACACAGAAAGGATTTTTATTTTTGAGCATATCATGGGTTGCTGGGTTCTCTGTTTTGCCAATTTGTATCTCATACAACAATTAGCAATAAATTGTAGTGCTGTGTAGTAATTATATCTGGGGAACTCACTACTGAAATCACGTTTAGATGGCTTTTGTTCATTCGCAATGATAGGAAGCATCATTGGCATTTTCAGCATTTTCTGCTTACAAGTTAAGTTTTAGAAAGGATTTTTACTTTAAAGAAATTCTATATTAAAGATGTGTACTTTAGACTCCAGGAGGAATACAGAAATTAAAATGTCTGTGTAGAATGAAAACAATTTTTTTCTTTTTAAAAGCTGTGAACATATGATTATAACTTTAAGGATCTAGGGAAAACAAAAAGACAAAATTTTAAAATGAAGCTATGGTGGTAGTGCTATCATTAATGATCTTAGTTTTTTTAATCAACTTTGTACAACCTCTCTTTACTTTCTAGCACTTGATAGGATAGGATGACTAGACTTCCAAAATTAAATCTCTTAGCAGATTACTATCTAGGAATTGGAAACCCAAGTCTATTGCAGTGTTGTTACTTGGAGGAGCTGTGTTATCTGAGATGTTATAAGAGTACAAAAAATGGAAAAAATGTAAAAAGTAGTGATGTGTTGCTACTTATATATATTTCATTTATTTTATAGAAAATTTAATGAAAGACCTTGATGTAATAACGATACCTAGTAAAGATGTTGTGATGGTACATGAACCAAAACAAAAGGTGGATTTAACAAGGTACCTAGAAAACCAAACTTTTCGTTTTGATTATGCCTTTGATGACATGGCTCCTAATGAAATGGTTTACAGGTACGTGTATGTGGGTTTTTTGTGAATCTTTTTTCTCATGTATCTATCATGTCAATAACTGTGGTCTTACCTTGGTCATGGACTTTACTTCTGTGTTATCAGATATTTGTATTGCTGCCTCAATTGTTTTGTCTGTTTAGTTTTATCTCTGTTTATCCTGAATTTTTCATCTGCAATATTATCTCCACTTCTGTTGACCTCAGACCTGCTCCAAACCCTGCCTTTCCAGGCTCTAGCTTGTATTGTCTCCTCAGGAGGCAAACAGTGCTTTTAAAAACTTGTTTAGAAGCAGCTGTTTACCTTGTACAAGTTGCTAAATGAATTAGATAGAGTAGCAGGCAAGATTAGACACCATGACAGGTCATAATCTTGGTACTCAGTCTAAATATTGTGAAGATTTTTATGAGGAATATTGATATTAGAAAGGAATTTGAAGATAATTTTCCTTATGCTTAGACAGTGCTTCCCATAGCTTTTAAGGAGTAGTGACAGAGAAATATCTTTATTCCTGTTTTTAATGAAACAACTAGGAAGTGAAAGTTGGGATCATATCCTGATTGATGTTAGATGCTAACGTCCTGTTGGTGGATAAAAGAAAATTCATTGTGAAAGAATTATTAGAAGGCCTTGAAAATGAAAACTTGTGTCTTTATGCTTGATATAAGTAAGAGGAGAAGGGTAGCAAAAGTAAAATCTTTTTAGTCTGTTAGTTTACAATAATGAAAGAGTTCTAAACAGCAAAGCTGTGCCCTTGGAAATTTCTCTCTAATGACTGTCTACTGGTAGCTTTTTTTCTTCTTGATACTGAAAGTGGGAGAGTGACCTAGCTGGTGAGATGTCTCTTGCAAAAGTTTTCCTCCTACTTAACCACCAGTTCTTGTAATCTCCCATCTTCCTATTATTTTTCTTTGTGAACATAATGTTTAAATGTGAGGTATGCTTTTGACATAAAATGTTATTATGCTTTTTTTTTTATTCTGGGATCGACTAGGATAGGGTTAATTTTAACAAGAAGTTGAGGGCCACAGCCAGAATAGACAACTGAACCACCCAATGGATTATTCAATACCATACTGATGTCATACCCACTATATAAGGGCAGGGGTTGAGCAAGGCATGGGCTTTTGGCAGGGTGGTCTGGATCGACTTTGGGTTCATTCTATATCACTCATCTTGTGTATTGTTTCATTGCTATTCCTGTTATTGTTACTTTTGCATTGTATTAAATTCTCCTTATCTTAACCTATGGGGTTTTATATTTTCCTTCCTCTTCTTCCCATTCGGAGGGTGGGGAGGGACAATGAGTGAGCAGCCATGTGGTACTCAGCTCCCGGCTGGGGCTAAACCATGGTATTTTGCACTTCTTTTTTCTTTGTCTCTACTACATTGTTTCTTTTGGACAATTTTTATTAGCTACATGATAGATTAATAGCAATATGGGAAAATATTGAAAGATGCTTGTATTCATACTGAAACAGTAAATCTCTAGTGTGTGTAGCAGTACAGGCTTTTTCCTTCTCCCTCATGGCAAAATAATGATTATTACCTAAAGGATAATCTGCTTCAAGGCCTCCTGTAATAACACACTTAAGAGGAAGATGGGTATCATCATCTGCTTTCACCAGAACTATCAGGGCTGCAATGCAGGAGGGGGAAATATGACAAGTTACTTGATGTCCTGGTTTGGCTAGGATAGGGTTAATTTGCACCAGAACTTGGGAGGGTGCCTTAGCCCACAATCAAACTACCAGTAACAGGTCCCTGTCCTGATTCGCCCGAGGCAGGCAAATCCCCTCCCGGCTTCCCTCCCCTTCCTGGTTGCCTTTGTACAACAGGTATGGGGCTCTGGAAGTTGAGGAACAAACAAATTACGATGGAGATGAAGGTTCATCTGGGGAGTCACCCAAGGTAAGTAGGTCTCCCTCACACATTAAGACTGGCTCTAACAAGAAAAGAAGGAGGGAGTTCTGAGAGGAACCGAGGGCCCCATATGTTGGCCATATGCTGGCCAGATCCACTCCATAGGGAAGTCTGCTGCCTCCCTGGGGTCAGTTAAAGATATTACTAGGGAACTCTCTGGTGTGGTACAGCCATCGGAATACTATTCCCTATAGGTTATCCAGGTTGATAATGAGGATGTTATCTTACCCACTGTAAGCAAGGACAAGGTTCACGACTATCTGAGGAACTTGAACATAAGTCCATGGGACCTGATGGCACGCATCCCAGAGTACTGAAGGAACTGGCTGATGCAGTTGCTCAGACACTCTCC
>NW_008616796.1:0-491 GCF_000691845.1 Merops nubicus | reverse complement strand
GTAATCCTAGGTAGTCAGCATGGATTTACTAGAGGCAAGTCCTGCCTGACCAACCTAGTGGCCTTCTATAATGAAGTGACTGCATCAGTTGACAAGGGAAAACCTATGGATCTCATCTATCTGGGGTTCTGCAAGGCCTTTGACACCATCCCCCATAACATCCTAATCTCTTAAATTGGGGAATTATGGGTTCAAGTGGTGAACTGCTCAGTGGATAAAGAACTGGCTCACATCCAGTTATTTATCTGGTCACATCCAGAAAGTGATGGTCAATGACTCGATGTCCAGATGGAGGATGGTGACGAGTGGTGTCCCTCAGGGGTCTGTGTTGGGAGCAATGTTGTTTAATACCTTCATTAATGATATTGATAGCGGCATTGAGTGCACCCTCAGCAAGTTTGCGGATGATACCAAACTCGGAGGTGCAGTTGATATGCCAGGGGAATGGGATGCCATCCAGAGGAACCTGGATAGGCTGGAAAGGTGGGCCC
>NW_008616795.1:0-1204 GCF_000691845.1 Merops nubicus | reverse complement strand
ATCCATTGGAACTGTGGTCACCGAGAAGTTTTACCCAACGCTCGACAAAAGATTCTTGATTTCGCCACACCGCAGAACAAGAAGGAGGCGCAGAGATTTATCGGCTTATTCAGTTTCTGGAGACAGCTTATCCCCCATTTAGGACAGATTCTGGCCCCATTAGATAGAGTAACCCACAAAAAGTATGAATTTGAATGGGGAAATGAGCAGCAGGCTGCCTTTGAATTAGCAAAAGATGCTATTCAAAGAGCTCTACACTTATGGCCCATGCAGGACGGTGCAGTAGAACTAAACGTATCCATCAATGGGTCATATGCTAATTGGAGCCTCTGACAGAAACAAGGAAAGAGAAAAGTCCCCTTAGGATTTTGGGGAAGGAAGTTGCCAGAGGCAGGCCATAATTACACGCCTTTTGAAAAACAACTGTTAGCCTGCAATTGGGCCTTAGTGGAAACTGAACAACTCACAATAGGCCATGAAGTAGCCCTGCACTCTGAAATCCCTGTTATGCAATGGGTTAAGAAAGAGCTCCCCAAAGACCCACTGAATAAGGCATGCTCAAGAATCTAGTATTATAAAATGGAAGTGGTATATCCAAGCTAGAGCGAAGGTGGGACCTGGTGGTGTTACTGCCCTCCATGAGCAGGTGGTAGCTGCCCCCATGCAGGATCAAGAGGTAAAACCTGACACTGTAGTTGAACAGGAATCCCCTGAGCAATGGGGGAAGACCCTGGATCAACTACTACCTCTTGAAAGAGAACATGCATGGTTTACAGATGGGTCAGCAAAGTATACAGGAGGAAAAACATTCTGGAAGGCAGTGGCTTATCATCCCCACTGGGGAAAATTTCTGGAGACCACAAGAGAAGGGGAGAGTAGCCAATACGCTAAGTTATACGCAGTGTATGTTGAAACGGGAATGTTTCAGAAAATGCCACCTCTATGCTGATTCTTGGTCAGTGGCAAATGGATTGGCTCCCCGGCTGCCAATGTGGGTAGCCAAAGATTGGAAAATTTACTCTAAAACGGTCTGGGGAAAGGCAATATGGAAAGATATTTGGGAATTGGTTCAAAGAATCAAGGTGACAGTATTCCATGTAGATGCTTACTTGAACGTCTTTACAATTCTGTCACCCATAACTGGGCAAAGATGTTCCACGCCGGACTGGAGTTCCCCCAGGAACGGGACCATGAAGGCTTGGCG
>NW_008616794.1:10082-34729 GCF_000691845.1 Merops nubicus | reverse complement strand
ACACTTGCCCTTGTTAAACACAATATAAAGGATATTTCCCAGCCTTTTAAGCTTAAGTGTGGAGATTTCTTTATAATAACAATACTAGAACATTTTCATCCAACACTGAGACCAGTTCAGCCTCTTTCTACATCCAGCAGAATGGGCACAGCTATACTGATAATACTTTTTCATGGGCATTAGCAGGACAAAACTTGAAGAACAACGTAGTATTTGTTATCAAGCCAACAGAGACAGCTCTAGTGCCCAAAACGCTGTCTTTTTTTTTTTTTTTTTTTTTTTTTTTTTGTTTTAATATGAAACTAATTGTCATAGTTTCTCTGTTCTTGCATCTTACAGGAAAGGTATGTGATACAGAAGTGCAAAGACAAGAACACCAATTTAGTTACCGGACTATATTGTATTCGGTGACAAATCTTTGCATCTATGACTTACAATTTTAATCTGTCAGATGGAGGCAGCCAGGATCTTAGAGGAATTAACGAGTAACATTTTAAAGCTATTTTTAGTGGCAAGCTTCTCTTTTGTCAGATACAGCTGTATTGAAGGCCACTTATTTTTTGAACGTTTTCAAAGCAAATGCTCACTGCTAATGGATGAGGAGTTGTTTTCAGGAATTTTCTGAAATAAATAGAACTCTCAACTTGCTAACAGTGGTTTCCTAGTACAATCACAACAGATTATGCTGTGATGTCCAGTGTTGGATAAGTCATGGTTTATTTAGTGTTGAATGGTCAATTCATGGCCAATTAATGTTTTTGTTCTAGGCAGGCACAATCAAACTCAAGTGTTCCTCAGTAAGTCTCTAGTTAACAACAAGCTTCTAAAGGTCAAATTCATACAGGATCCCAGTTTCAAATTACAGAAGCATGACATAGAATTTTCCAAATTTTGCTAAACAGACAAAAAAGTCCCAAAGTGAAACATCAGAGGTTTGCCAATGTTAATAGCGTAAATATTAAATGAGGGGAAGAAGCATGAGCTGGGGAGAACTCAACTCTGTGCTAAACTCCACGCCTCCTCAAGTCCCAAGGTATTTAACTGGCTCCAAATGACAACATCAAGAATGTTCCATAGTTCTGGAAGATTATAAGAGAACTAGATACTTAATAATAGCAATTATTCACATATAGAGAAACCAGTCTGGGAAAAGGTCTCATCTTGAGACACTTAGCAGGATAAAAAAAAAAATGTAAGAGTTATAAAGAAAGGAAGCGTTTGAACGCTAATTTTTAATAGCAACAAAATGTTAAGAACGATTTCCACATCTGGAAAGAGAGATCTGTATGAAAATGGAAATTACGTGGACCACAGTCAGAACAGTTATTTCACCTCAGTAAAAAATCCACATACTTCAGATAAGAATTTCTAGTAACACAAGAGAAATGTGGTCATTACCAAAGAATGATAAAACCAAAAGCACTGTCCAGTTTTACATTTAAGACAATGAATTTCTATGTATCAAGGTCTTTTTTTGTGTATACTAAAAGTGTGATTGCTCCTTAAAAGCAGGATGAAATACCACTAAACCACTTTTTCAGTTTGGTGTTTCTGATGTTGGGACAGTTTAGAAATATTAACTATTCTGTGCATGTAATTTTTTTTTTCTGCATTTTCAAGATATAGTTGGTGCCCAGTGAGTGAAGAAGGAAAAAAGCATAAGTATAGTATTTGATGACAAGCTTTTCTTATCAGAATGCCTTCACCTTCGACTAATATGTATGTCTACAAACTGGATGAAGAAACAGATGAAGCCCCTTGGGATTACAGGAAACACTTCATTTCTACTGAAATACCCAGGGACCATCAAGCAAGACTTAGGATTAAAGAAAAGGAGACTTGGCTTAGGGTATGAGAACATAAACCAGGTCTCAAACATAGAAGAAATAATATAATGCGACAAAGAATTAGAAGCCCCTTGGTTTAACACGTCCAAATGAAAGATCATGAAGATGAGGTGAAAAGAAGAGGCCAGGTGTAGAGCCTATGGTGGGAAAAAAAAAAAAAAAAAAAAGAAGGTCTTTAATGATGGGCAAACTTCATCTGTGCTTTGAAAATGATTTGGCACATGTACTGAATAAAAAATACCTGGACAGCAAAGCACAGGGTGATGACTTTTGCTGTCCAATATGGGGGAAAGGAGAGAAAAAAAAAAAAAGGAAAAAAATAAAAAGGAAGAAAGAAATCCTAAGAATGGTTGAGAAAAGGCCCCAACAGAAAACGATGCCTTGAAGACTGAAGTTAGATGGCAGGAGGCCAGTCGTGTCAGAGTAAGGAAAGACTGAAGATGGACTACACTTACAACAGAATGAAGCCCCACAGATGGCAGGCGTATCAAGGGCCGCCAACGACGCAGACGGACTGACGGGCCGGGAGCCTTTGCAGGACCTACGTGATTACGTGTGGCCCAGGAGAGGGCTGCAGAGTGACACAGGGGCGAGGCCGTCCTTCTGCTGTGGCTAACCTGAGGCTGCGAGGAGGATGGTGGTGAGCACAGCCAGGACGATGACGACTACACAAACATTAGAAAAGAACATACTTAGCCCACTTAAACTTGAAGCGACACACCTAAAAAGGCAACTGCAAAGATGTCCACTATTTATTAGACTGTCCTTTACTGATCAAATCATGCAGATAATAATCAAGAATGTGTTGAATTTGAATGAGAAGACAAAAGAACAATGAAAATAAGCAAAGACATGGTCCAAATCTGAAGTTTAGCACCAGATAAGCTAGAGGTTATTCACACCCAGTGAACTTCACAATACGAACAACATTAACTGACTCATTCAGGAGACAGACTGTTGGAAAGCGAGGAGGGAGGAGACTTAAGTATCATCGCATGGAAGGAAAAGTTGAGAATAGAGAGTGATCAGTTTTTGTCTACAGCTAGAGAAACTGTAAGCAATGGTTATTTGGTAATTTGGGAAAGCTAGGTTGTGCCACTCTGGGATTTTAAATGAATCAAGGAACTACGGTAACAGAACCCAGAGTTTCTGTACTGTTCCACGTCTAACAGAAAAGGAGAACAAAGGAAAAGGGAAGCTTACCGTGGTGAGGTATGCAACTTGCTAAGTTTTTCACCTATTCTTCTAAAATAGCAGGCCAGTGGCAGTACTGCCATTAACACTCAGGATCCCTTTAGTATCCGTGGGAGCAGTAGGACTATGTTAAACCATTCAAATTGTTACTATTAGAAGAAAGACCACAGCAGTATTAAAAATGACTCTCAGCTGCAACTGACAAAGTTACAGTAAATATATTAAGACCAGAAAGGACCATTGTGATGATTTAGTTTTGATCTTCTGTCCCACACAGGCCACAGGACCAGTCACGTTCAAGTTTTGTTTGGATCAGAACACACTCACAAAACAAAAGCAAACATTCAAGCTCAACGATTTTTTTCCTACTGAAACAATAAGGACAACTCAACAATTCAGTCAATCCTGTCTGTAGCTACAAAGACAGTAAGTAACATATTTATACAGTTTACTAAATACATTAGTGCTAAATGAACAGGCAACCTTTCTAGTCCTGCTTAATGATGAGATGAACACAGACCAATGGATTCCATTAGCTCATCTGGCCACGATATCAAACCAGGGGCTCACCTTCAGCTCATCATCCACCATTGCCTTCTCCTCTCAGCACATAAAAAATCCCCAACGTCATCTTCAGTCTTCCAGAGAACCCCTCACCTTCTGCCAGGGAATAAACTTCATCTCCTGTGCTAATTACAGAGCTTTTATTCAACCTCAGAAAAATACTCCTTTATTTGAAGCTGACCTAATGAACAATCCAAACTGTCCTGTGTTGATGTCTTGTGCTTTACCATCTCTTGATCTTTTTACAATGCTTGTAAGTTTTGGGGTATACTTTTATGTTCTCTTACATGTTACTGATGGAAGTTGTTTAACAGATCGGGTCTTAGAAGAAATCTCTGCAGAGCCCCACTAGCAAACATAACTTACACATCAATGACGCCCCATTTATCTGCACTCAGACCTGCCAGCTGCTTGGCAAGCCATTAAAGTTATGCAAGGAGAATAGAAACTGCAGTTTCTTAAGGTATGTCCCATGTTATGCGTTCAATGGAATGATGCTAGTAGACTTTGAGACCCAAGCATTAGACAGCTTCTCTGAAAAAAATTATTTTAGCTCTTTTCCATCAGTGCATAAGTGCCAGTCAAAACCAGTTACTTTCTTCGTATTATTTTCAAAGCAATTCATCTTCTTTCACGTTCAATTTCTTTTTTTTTTTTTTTCCTGCTCCCATCAAGAGTGGGACAATTACTAGCTCCCATATTGCTGACCTTAAAGAACAAAGCCAGGGATAGGAATTCTTCATGAAGAGCAAGCATCAAGTACAGTAGAAAGTGTGGAGCTCAGAGATAAGTACGGAGTGTTATCGTTTTTGGTTGTTTTTTTTTTTTTTTGGGGGGGGGCAGCAGGGGGTGGTGGTGGTGGTTGTTGTTGGCTTTTGTTGTTTGGGGTTTTTTTTTGCTCGTTTGTCTGTTTTTTTTTTTTTTTATTAGCTTGTGATTTTCAAGCATTCGGATCCACACCTTAGCAGCTCCACAGGAGAGGAGAAGACCAGAAAATCTCCAGACCAAAAATGTAATTACATGAAGAAAGAGGAATTTAGCAATGACAACACTTTTATGAGTCAGAAAGGCTTACAAGAGTTTAATGGCTATTATAGTTTACCTGTACTACTAATTGGTTTTTTTCAGTTTCTTCATTTAAACTGATGTAAAGTGAGATATTTCTCATCTACATAACATGTCAGATGGCTTTAAAAACAATTTATCCTCAGCTTGCCTAAGGAAGCTCAAAAAGATGACTGATAAAACACTGCTCCTATAAGTCCTCACAGTCCACAGAGCACCTCACAGAGGGAGGAACCTGTAAGATCAGAACCTGCTGCGGGGCAGAAATTTAAGAGCTTTCCTGACTTGACAGTTCATGATAAAAGGCAAGACACACTACATGATGTTTTACAGTTTTGTAAACTGCTGCTATCGAAAGAGACACGACTGTTAGTCTCCCTGGAATCTGCAATTTAGTACCTGTTTACTCAGAAATAGTTAAAAAAATTAAACTGAAAAACTTGTTGAGAGTAGGAATTTACCCTGGCTTTGACGCATTCCATTGACTGAAAGCTGTTAAACTGTATACTTTTAGGCTGAAAAAAACCCTATCTCTTAGCACTCCTTGTTTAATTACTATGAAACCATTAATAAGACTTTGAACAATATCCCATTTAATATTTAACAGTACAGGGATGACCAGAATATTGAAAACTGGTTTTCATAAAGCCTTTTTTTACTTTTAACACCATTTTTACCACAAGTCTTCACTTCTACCATTCTTAAAAATTACACTTATTTCTTTTTTTTTCTGACTAATACTGATAAAATAACAAGAATATATTGCAAATGCCCCTTGCCTAAGGACTTTAAAAAGTGAGAAGAGACTTTAGGTTTCCAAAACTGAATTTATAACCTAGAATGCAGTTTAAGACAGTTAATATTTTAATTTTTCTAGGTCAGTATTTGTTCTCTTTTTAAATTCCATTCACTGTATCTTTGTATCCTTTGCTTCCTGTCCCCCTACTGAGATCAACCAATGCAAAGAGAAACTTCCTCCCCACTGAAAAGATACTTTAACATTTGTAAGAGTGAAATTTTGGCAGTATATAGGAATTCTGGAACAGAAAAGTTAATACTGGATTATACCTAATTAACAAGGCTGCAATATCCACAAAATTCGATGCATTGCTTTAATAATAAGCACAAATTAGGCTGTGGCAACTGAAGCTGTTTTTAACTGAATATTAAAAAAAATTACATATCAATATTAATATTAAAAGTTAAATACACATCTCCAAATAAAAGATACAATGTCAGACATTTCACATTTAATTTAAAATGTGGGAGACCATTCATAACTTGAGACACTCTATTCAAACGTGACTTATTGAGAGCTAGAAACTGCAGGGAAGAGAGAATTAGACAAACTTCACAACATGAAACGATCACAGGAGCATATTTCTGTGCTGAAAACTGCAGCAGGTAAAATACCTGAAGGGGTAAAAGAGACCCTGCTGAAACAGAATTTAAACTTATTGCCATATAAACCAGTAAGCACATTAAGTTTATGGTTTGAAGTGCAAAAAATACATTGTAAACAAGTTAAAAGCTAAATGGAATATATAAAAAAAATGTTCAGGCAATTATCATTTGCCCCAATCCAAAACTCATTCCTATATAGAGCTGTTATTAAAGCCTTGAGCCATTTAGATTTAAGATCTAAAGGAAACATCTACAAAGTTCATCAGGCACCAAGAGCTGTGTTTTTGCACATACCTCGAAGTGCAGAAATTTGGTAGTGCTGAGTAGCTCAGGACCTGGCTCCCATCCAAACCTATCAGCTTCTTCAAACAAGGATCTGTCTGCTCACCTTGTTTGGGGAACCCAATCCAGCAAAATATCTCAAGCCTGTGCCTAATGCATTGAAGACCTGACAGGACAAAGCAGCAGCTGGTACTGCATCACAGTTTATTTCTAAGAAGAAATATTTATTGCTGCTTAACTTGCTAGTGGTTACAAAAATTCCTCTATCTAGAAGCTCAAGCTGAAGGCATCCTCTCAGTGGGAAGTTCAAGCCTATACCACCTTCCTCTAAGGAAGCTTCCTGATCTAGCAGCTGACCAACTATGCTGGGACTTTCCTCCATTTTGAGGTTGTGTCACTGTGTCGAAGAACCATGGGTTGCACTGGGACAGAGATCAAACAAGCTTTAACTGCTTACCTACATCACTGGAAACCTGGGGAACAGAAGGAGGTAGCACATTTCTAGTCCTGGTCTTTGTTTCACATGCACAACCCTGGGATCAGAGGCCCTACCACACATTCTGCATCTGCTCAGTTTACTCTGTCCATGAACCTTCAGTAACTCCTCCCAACAAACTCAGTGTCTGTGGGCTTGTCACACAGTCCCCATACAGTCAGCCTTGAAGTAGAGATGGGGGAAGGCTGAAGTGACAACAAAAAGTGAAGCTTCACCAGCCAAATGGGCACTGTAAGACTTATTATAGCTTTAAGATTATATTCAGAGGTGATGTACTTAATATCTATCCCTTTCTTCCTACCACCTTTTGAGGCTTTTTTTGTTTTGCTTAAGTAATTGCTCCTTACTGAATTAAACACAATGTTTTAAGGAGTCTGTATCACAGTTCAGAGTGTAACAGTATTTTTTTCCTTAAAGTTATTATCCTTAGGGAGTTTTTTTACATGCAAATTAATTCTATGCGTTGCACTGTCTGAAAAAAATCTTCTTCCTCCTTCACAAGTGTTTTTAATCTTTTAACAGCATTTCAAGCCTGTTTTCATGGTAGTGGTAAAATCTTGAGACATGAAGTTCCTTCAAGCTTTTTTAAGAAGATAAGCAGCCGGAAAGGGAACAGGAGCCTGACAAAGGAAGTATTCCACAGAGGCAGAAGCGGCTTCATGAGTTCACCTCCAACAGCACGTCACAGAATTCACACAAACAAGAGGCACTGGGAATACTTGAACTGCAAGAAAAGTCTTATTCCTAACTAGAGCTTCCTTACAGGCAACAAAAGCTTGCACAACATGCAAATTCTTAGCAAGTTATGGTTCATAAATGCCACTCCTCACAGACCTACTTCTTTTGTCAACATCACAATTATCAGCATTAATACATACTGAAAGTTTTCAAACTGAATTGGGCTACATCTGCAAGCTGATCGACTTCTGCACCAGGAAGTTTAATTAATGTTTCTGCAGCTGGTAAAAACAAAATCTTTACAGAACTCTCTACAGCAGTTTAATCCATAATTAAGAATGGACAGTATCCCAACAGTATTATTTTGCTAGACATATAGCTTAAAGATGAGAAAAATGGTGAGATCAGAGCACCCAAAAAAAATCTTTGCAAAATCAATGATAATTTAGCTTCCTCTGAAGACCTAAACTTAAGTTCTATGGCCTCTGTTAGGGCAAAAGTCAAGCTAGATTATCACAATGGCAACTTCTGTGATCAAAAATCAGTAGAATTACAAAAAGGAAAACTGCAAAGGTTAGGGAGCTCTGCAAAACCTACATGAACTACTCTTTTTCCCCATAGCTTTTTCTCTACAAGATTTTTTTTTTTTCTTAAATAAATTGAACAGTGTTGTTGCACATCCAATTACCATATTTTTAGAGTCCTTCTTTGAACAAAGTCGTTTGATGCAACCTTAACTCCCTGAGCAGTTTTAGCCCACTGCCTAGCTTCAGCTGCAGTGGTAAGATGTTGGCAGTCATAAGGATTGTAAGTTCTCACAAATGTTTTTTTCCTCCCAAATTAGTGGGTGTATTAAAAAAAAATAATAAATAAATAGAGCCAAATCAGTTTCTCTCCTGCCTGAGGGAAAGATTTTTCTCAACCATCACCTGGCATGATCAGCCTGCTACAGTACCAGCAAGCAGAGCCATGGCTAGAGCCTGCTCCCTATGGCCTTTTACACAAGAACAGCACTGGAAGCTTTATGGATTAAAGAGATGGAGAAAAACCCAAATAATCAAATCAATAATTTATGGCAGTGGGTAGAGATGTTGGGTGCAAAAACTGTAGGAACATTCTGTTACTTTCACTTGTTATTTACTTCTTATATACTTGTTATTTAAATTCATGGGCTGTGTTATGGGTGCGAATATCCTCTATAGTGATGTTTCATCCTAGGAACCAGAGTTCCTGCATACAGATTTACAGGTGAGCATAAGACCCAGAGTAACAATTCAGAGTAAGATTGTTTTAGTACCTTATTAGATATTTGGTCAGTAAAGTATAGAAACCAGATTGATGCGTGTCTCTGGAACACTGACAGGTTAAATAACAGGGCAAGGCAATGAGTCAAAGACTAACCAGCTATAATTTCAAAAACATTTCACATGATTCTAGTAAGCTCATTTGGACATTTCTACTGTGTAGGTTGCAAAAGAAAAACCTATAGCTAACACTTTTAGGCAACTTCATCACCTTCACGGAGGAGATTATATGTCTGTTCTGTAATGCTAAGCTAAACAAAAATTCCCTTAGAAACAGTTGTATCACTGATTTTATATTTTCCCAAGATGCAAATGTTTCGGTACAAGACTATGGATTGTTCAGAAATACCACTGAGGAATATGGGCTGTTTCAGAAAAAAATCCCACCATATGTTGTTGGCAGGAGCAAAAGGGAAGCTCCTTTACGTTTCTTCTCCAACAATAAATTGTAATGCCCCAGGGAACCAGAGATCTTTGAAAGTTCAAGTTTTATAGCAGTTGTGAAACAGAGCGCATTGACTCTACCTAGTTCTTGCCAATCTTAATGACTATTACTGTGATCAAAGTCTAACTTAGCACATTCCAAGCAAGATTATAGTTCTCAAAGCACACTAAACAAGTTTACAGACTACAGTTTGCAGTTATGATTTGAGGTAAGGAAGAAATCAAGCTGTGGTAGCTTTTTTAGTGGCTGCCAACTTCAATCCATGTTAAAAAATATTCCTGATCACACTTGTGAACATAAAGTATATCTTAGTAAATATACTGATATGCACAAGTTGTCTTTTTTTTTTTTTTCTGTGAACATTTGAGACCAGTTCTTACTTATAGTTCTTACTTACAGTTTTTATACTGACAAAGTCAATTGTGATTTTCAAAGGCTAATTTTTCCACCATCAGTATTTTTGATAGAGGCCCAATAAGGTGCAGAAATGTTGTTTTCATTTGAAGTGGCAGCTCAGATGCAGCACCTTAGTGTGCTCAGTTCCAAGCCTCATTTAGCCCAACATACAGTTCCAGTAGCCAAAGCTCTCAGTTAGTAAATAGATTTACAAAGTGTACCAAACAACAAAAACAAAAAAGAAAAAAAAAAAAAAAGAAAACTCCAAAACAAACAGGAGGAATTAAAGAACCAGAGGCAGTATTTCCTGTGCTCCTCAAAATAGTTGATGTATTTTATATTCCAGTTTGCCATGGTTCAGCTAGGATAGGGTTAGTTTTCAGCAGAAGCTGGGAAGGAGCTACAGCCAGGGCAGACAAGGGAACCAGCCAATATATTCAGTCCCATGCTGGTGACAGAAGGGTCAGGGGTCGGGCAGTCTGGGGTCACCCAGCCCTTGCTGCTTCCAGCTAATGTGGTCTGTCCTTCTACCCCTTGCATTATACATTGTTTCATTACTATTATTGTTGTTATTGTTTTTTACTGCTCCTTTTGTGTTGTATTAAATTCTCCTTATCTCAGCCCACAGGGTTTTGTATTTTTCTGTTTTCTCTCAGCTGGGCCAAAACCACAATACAGTTCCATTTTTTTGTCTCTTCCATAATAACTAGTGACTAAAACAGTGTAGGCTAATCTTCCTTTATTTGGACATTCTCAATAACCTCTAAGGACGAGGAAAGAAAAAGCAGGAATTTGAGAGCTCCTAATTTTCTCCCAAGAATTTAGGCCATGAACAAAATCAAAAGCTCTTATTATTCTCTAACCAGTATCTATACACATATTTCAAGGGGCCATTTCACTTATATTTATTTGCTTGACTGAAGTATTGTTTTGAGCTACATTGTCATAACATCTAAAGAAGTAAACTTCTCAAAGACCACAGGTCACACTCTGCTAATCAGTAATGCAGAAACCATCTTAAAATGCCCCTGTCCAAAAAAATTTCAACCTCAAAACCAAAAGTGGTTCCACATGCCACAAGTACTGCAAGACATAAAAAGTTCACTCTATCATTTGAACTTTTTAACAAAAAGTGATATGAAAAGCCATGTGTCAGCAGTTAGTGATACCCTGATGTTGCACAAACAGTCTGTCAATTAACACCACAACTATTTGAGTATGTGCTGTCCACAACAGCAAAAAGCTGACCTAAGTCTAGCTTGTAAAGCCTTCTTCTCTCCTTCCAGGAGCGTGCTTCTGACACCTCTGTGCCTACATGAGCTCCTACAAGGCTTTAGGATGAGCTGTTTTAGGAAGCTGATGGAAGACAGAAGATGTTGTAGGTAACCTGACAATCAGGAATTGCTCATGGAGGCAGAGGAAGAACAAAAAGAAAAAGAAAAAACGGAATCCAAGGAGAAAACCTCAAACGCTGCTCCATATGCAGCAACAACTTAAGGACCAGCTTGAAAGCACATGCAGTTCTGCAACACAGCACGTTGTACTTGCCACATCTTCAGCCACCGCAGGTGTTATAAACAAAGTATATGCTTAGCAGAGGACTCGCGAAAGAATAAAGAGGATCTTGAGTAGCTGGCAACTACTCTTGCCTCAGCAACAGCTGCCTTTAGGAGTTATCCTCTAGAAAGGAGAGCAAACTGGGTCCATGAAGCTTTATCATAAAGATGTAGATCCTTTTTTTGGCAGCTTTGGATATGAAATACCTGTCACTTGAGAAAGTGTGAGCTTCAGCACCATAAAGTTTAACAGAAAGACTATTAAAAGAGCCTTACATCAATTGCCCTCATTATGGTACTGGAACATGGGACGAGAATCAACCACTCTTGAAACCCTAAAACCAACACTATGTTTCACCTGTGGAATTATTCCCAGACCTTACTGCCTGCCACTAGAGTAATTTTAAACAGACCTGCTTTTAGTCTTTTTTTCCCCCCTCACATAGAAGTACCCATAGGACTGATTTACCTATTTATTTGCCTTACTGTAGCAAAGAAAGAGTGAACTGTGGAGCCACAGAATTCAGGAGTCTTAACACAGAATTTGAATCAAACTTGCTTCAAAGTCTGACCTGAAGTATAAGCCCAAATTTACAATCCATTTAATTTTCACACTAGAAATTAATTACAAAAATGAAAACTGCTTTATTGTTCTTAAAATTTAATATCTTTAAGAACAAAAAAATGTTGTTTTTAAGAAATTAGTTATAACATATATACATATAAAGAATTAAGTAAACTTCATTAAAAGCCTCATATTTTAACACAAAAACCCTCCCCAAAATACCCACTTTTAATCCAGTCTATAGATGACCTGTGAGTTTCAAATGCAATATCAAAAGTTATCTAGAACAGCTAGGACCATGGCCTTTTTTTCCCTTTGGAAACTAAGCAAATTAATGACAGCTATCAAACTGGGGGAGCCTGTTAAAGCACCCACCAAGGCTTGACATTCCCTAACTCTCATCTTCACCCATTTCCTTACCAGTGCATCTTAATACTTCATCTAAAAAGATCACACAGTACTCATAAATCCCAGAAGCGAACTGACCACCATGCTGCTTCTCTTCCAGCAATCACTAACTGGAACATAAAATCTAGCAGTTCACTGATATCAAACTTATAAAAGAAACACCTTGTCAGATTGAAGCACTGGGGTTTGAACTCCCAGCCCTGAATGAGGGTTGCCCTATGGATGATGTCCATAACCAGGCAAGAAAGACTCTTCTTTCTGACTGGTTTTCACCCAGGGTCTGGCCAGCCTTGGGGGAGAACTGATTAGGAAATCACTACCAGGTGCACCCAGTTCCATATTAACTTGGAGGTGGGGTAAGAAGCCACCTCTGTAAGAGCTGACTCTGGTTGCAGTGGGGTTGGGAGGTTTGTTTAGGCAGTGTATGTGCTGTGTGGGGGTTCTGGCTAGTGGAAGGGCTCCCAGACCTTTCATAGCGAGTGGAGTTCCCAGGATGGCAGGGCCAGCACATGAAGCTGTCTCTGAGTCCCTCCTCTATAACTGGGCTCATGGCCTGGCTGCTGCCGTTGGCCAGGGCTTGGCTCCCTGGCCAGCTCACTCCCTTCTTCACATCCACTGTGTTGGGTCAGTGCATTGACTTGTTCCTCCCTCTGCTTGTTTGGTACTTTGGATCTCTGGTGTGTGATGTGAGAGCAGAGGGAGGAGTTTGGCTGCTGGTCTGCCCATTAATGCTAATGTCATTCTATATTGGGCAAGAGGTCAGCAAAAGACAGAAGTATTTTTAAGAAAAGTTGTATTTGAAAAAAAGGTAAGAAATTAAAATAATCTGATTACAGATTATTCTGAACTGGAGACAGATCCTACCCACCAGATAAGATGAATAGATGAAATGCAGATACTAGAAAAATACCATTGCTTTACTCTGTTACTGCTAACCTTTTATTTCTACATAGAATTGCTTTATTTCAAGATTTGAAATACCCACTGCACAGAACAGAAAAAAGCAGAAAATTCACTTGCATACTGTAAAAATCAGGTAGCCAAAGAGATGGCTTAGCAAGACCATCAAGGAGCAATCAACAAATGAAGGTGTTACTTATAAGCATTAAAGCCTTCTCAGAGATGTTAGAAACCTAAGCTCAGAGAAAAAAAAAGCAGAATAGATCCTGTTTGTACCCCTTGCTATTTTTTAAACCTTCCACATCTGAATATTCCAGAAAATTTTAGTTTTATCCCACTAATACTGTTCTACAGTGTGGTGGTGTTTTTTTCATGGGGGAGAGAAAGAATCTGGAGGTTCTGGAGAATCCCATTCATCTCCCATCTGGAGAGCAGTCACATTGTTTCTTAACCAAGTCAACAAGGCAAATTGCCATATATCCCATTTTTGGCAGTTATTCTGTCTAACACCTTTGAGCTTAAGCAACATTTTCAGAACAACTGGAGTGGACAGTAGTATGCAATACCTACCTAAGGGACAGAACCACCCACAGAGCAGACTGGCCTTGGAAGCACGCATCCTAGAAGGGCAAGCCTGTGCCTTCTCCTGACCTTTAATTCTTCAGGAGGCCTGGAAAGGACTTTTTGCTTTCAAAGCTACACCTCTTAGTATCATTCAGCAACTACCTAAGCCAATTTATTAAAAGCAAAGATTTCTATGCAAAATGCCCATGCTGTTTGAGGTGGGGTAAGAAAAAAGACCCAACAGAGTTGCAGGAAGGAATTTTAAGTTCTCAGGCAAGTAACTGTAACAATAATGGATGTGCAGGAGGAAGGGGATTCTGTTCTCTCTTGTTTGTTTGTAAGAATTATCACCTTAGCCTGCAGGACAAGTCAACATCTTTGTATGACCTGCATATGCTAACTTCAGCATCTTCAAGGGCATGCTGTTCACCAGTCCCTCCACCACTACATGAAGAGGTATACAGCAACATTTTGAATGTACTATTAATCTAGACTTTTTCCATTCAACTCACTTCAACCTTCACTTACACTTCTCAACATATTCACATTTCAGATTTTGTTTTGCTTAAAAAGAACTGTAACATAAAGGAATTGCTCCTGTACAGCTGGAAAGGGAGGCCTTGCTGCCAAGGTTACTACACTACGGTAGTACACTGAAGGATCTTCAGGCAATTAGATGTTCCCGTAAAATAACTTATTTTATCTCTCCTTGGTCGATGGCTCAGAACTACTTTGAAAAATGGGCCTAGGACATGTCTTCAGCCATTGAACTATTTCAACTCTGGAAACAGAAGGACAGGAAAAAGTGACTTTTACCAGTCTAAGGAATATCCATATTGAACTACTTCCAGATTCAGTTCCGCAAAATGCAATAATAAATGTCTGGCAAGGAAACTACCTATTCAATATTTGTGTTTAGACATGGTTGCTAAGACAATCTTGTAAATTTTTATTATGAAAAGAAGTCTTCCTCTTTCTACACTGCTTTTAATCTCTTGTATTGTGGTTATCTTGATCAGGAAATGAATTAATTTGTGGAAGTTCAAGAAGTCAGCTGTCCCTTATTAGGAGATTCCATCATCACTTAGAAGCTTCCTGAATCTTTATGAAGACCCTCAGGAACTACATGGCCCTTACATTTTCTTTCCCAATCATTTGGTAATTTGTGCCAGAAGAAAGCACAGACAAACCACTGCCTGGATGAACGACACAGTACATCAAAATAACCAAGTTTTTCTCTTTCACAAGCATCTTAGGAAAAGATTCAGTCTTCAGCAACTTGTGGGTATCATCTCAGTAGCTTCTCTCTGAACTTGCCAAGAATATCAAGAAAAATACTCATTTGTGAACAAGACAGACCAATTTTTTTTTAGTTTCTCACATAGAAGAGAAATATTAATTTGTTCTGATGTTTCAAGGTTCTTGAAATACAGAACCTTGATTAGTTTAAAGAAAGAGATAAGGAATAGCTGAAACAGTTCTCTTAATTTTCACTTCCAGATGGTGGGGCAAGGGGGAGCAGAAAGGATGGCTCTGCTTTCCCCAGCATTGTTTAGAACTAGACACTCCACAATCCCTAAGAAGAATGAAAACCTGACCTACTGTATTTCAAAGAAACAAAGTGGATGAGCCACTGGAGTCACAGACAAAGAAAAGAGGGTTCCTCCCTTTGCCAAGCAAGGCAGTGCTGGCAACAATCTGATCAACTTTCTTTTTGTGGAACAGATACTGAAATCTCAAACAGAAGGATGAAAAACTGCCTTAGTATGACTGAAGCAAAAAAATGTTTAATGTTGAGTTTATATTTAATTTAAGGGGTTTTGTTGGAGTGGGAGGTGGCATGGTATTGAGTTTTATTTTTTATCATCCAATCTGTTGGGAGATAAAAGCTTATAAATATATATATCAGTGAGAATTTATCTGAACTAGTATTTGTACACAAACAGCACATACACAAAGGCAAATCAAGTACTGTATTATTTATTTATCTGAAATAAAACTTTTCAGAGGCTTGCAAAAAATATGTTCCACTTATATGATTACTATGGATCTTACAGTCCCACCTACAAATTTGCAACAACAAACAAACCTCCGTTTTAATTTAAAAAAAACTCCTGCTGGCTGTTTAAAGATTGAAAAGAATGTCCATGTTATATAAAAGCTTAAAACCAACCAAACAAAAAACCCCAGTAAGTTTCGAGTTTGGTTCCCCCAACAACACTGCTTGAATTTGTGCACTGATTTTTTACTAATGACACAATATTGCAAACCAATCCATTTCACTGTAAATCTTATATGGTTTCATCCAAGTTATAGTAAATGTGAAGTAGGCCATAATAAAGATTTTTTAAAAAGTGAGTACCTCAGTCTGACCTTCATGGGCACTGGATTCATGAGTGACACGAATAGCCTGAAATTAAAACATATTGTTATCAGACTTTAAATGAGAGACTGTTTTAAGAATTGCTGCATATTCTTCATTTCATCAAATGCCATAGATGTAACTATTTTTGTTCAGTGATTGTAATAAATAAATACAAAATTTGTAAACAATCTCCCCTTAAAAGGACCTCAAAGATCAGTATTTCAGGTTCATCACAGTCAATTAAAATCAAGTATCTAGTAGTTTGTAACAGCGCTTTTACACACAGAAAACACTACAGGCAAATGGTTTTGTTATATATTGCTTCTTGAGCAGTCAAAATACTTTAGATAGAAGCACTGAGCAGACAGATTGTGTCCAGTATTTCTACAAAAAACATTACAGAACCTCTACTGTTTCTGTTTGTTACTATCTCGCTCGGTCATGTTATTCCCAAGGGCTTCACAATAAAGTGAAATTAAGCAGCAAAAGGACCATCCTTTCACTGATACAGATTCACAGAGTGTTAACGGTTGGAAGGGACCTCAAAAGATCACCTAGTCTAACCCCCCTGACAGAGTAGGACCCCCCTAGAGCAGGTCACATGGGAACGCACCCAGGCGGGTTTTAAACGTCTCCAGAAGGAGACTCCACAACCTCTCTGGGCAGCCTGTTCCAGTGCTCTGTCACCCTCACAGGAAAAAAGCTTTTCCTTATGTTTCTGCGGATCCTTTTATGTTCCTGCTTGCACCCGTTGCCCCTTGTCCTATCACTGAACATCACAGAGAAAAGCCTGGCTCTAACCTCCTGACACTCGCCCTTTACATATTTATAAGCATTCAATAAGCTCACCCGTCAGTCTCCTCTTCTCTAAGTCAAAGAGACCCAGCTCCCGCAGCCTCTCATGCTCCACTCCCTTAATCATCTTGGTGGCTCTGCACTGGACTCTTCTGAGCAGTTCCCTGTCCTTCTTGAACTGAGGGGCCCAGAACTGAACACAATATTCCAGATGCAGTCTTACCAGGGCAGAGTGGAGGGGAAAAAGAACCTCTGTCAACCTACCAACCACACCCCTTCTAATACACCCCAGGATGCCACTGGCCTTCTCGGCCATGATGGCACATTGCAAGGCCATGGTCACCCTGCTGTCCACCAGGACTCCAGGTCCCTTTCCCCTGTGCTACTCTTTAACAGGTCAGTCCCAGCCTGTACTGGTACATGGGGTTGTTCTCTCCCAGATGCAGGACTCTACACTTTTCTTCGTTCTATTTCATTAGATTTCTCCCTGGCCAGCTCTCCAGCCTGTTTAGGTCTCACTGGATGGCAGCACAGCTTTCTGGTGTGCCAGTCACTCCTCCCAGGTTTGTATCATCAGCAAACTCGCTGACAGTGCACCAGATAGCCCCAGATCAGCTTAAAACTGACCATTAAACTGTATCCTGAACTCAGCAAAAAGATTACGCATACCTTTCTCATCAATTTCAAAGCCATTTTAACCTAAGCCAGTGAATTAATATGGATGAGGAAAGTTGACAAAATCCATTCTGCTGGCTGAGCTATGGGCAGGCAGGAATACTTCAAACTACCAAAGCAGGGTTTTCTTTGTTGCAACTGTCTGATCACAAGCTCATATGCAAAATCGAATTGTTTAAGTGCTGCCCTGGATCAAATCCAAAGGACAGTACTTGCTTATGCAAGTAATTCATATACCATTTAAAATAAAAAAACATGGTACTAACTTCATAAGTTTCTAGATATTTGGCCCTCTCCTCAGGAGTCATCGATAGTGAATCTTCTAGGAACTTTTTCAGTGAAGAATTAGTTTCTTAAAAAAAAAATTAAAAAGACATAATTAATGACACTAATTCCAACTTGATTCAAAGTTTACAGAAAGCTTTTATGCAGTGAAGGATGTAAAGATACAATTACATCAAATCTTTAAGACACTGAAGGCTGACTGCAAGAGGAATTGCTACCTGTTGCAGTTTGCAATGTTTTGAGAGCTTTCATTTATAGATTAGTATGAAATACTGTTTTTATAATTACAGGTAGACAGGTTCTTTGAGCAGAGATTGTCCTCTGTGAACAGTTATATTCAGAGAAAACAGTAGAAAATGTGCCCTTCCCTCCATGCCTCCCCATAGTTAAGATACAAGAAGAGAAAAGCCAACAAAAAAACTCACCCACTAAACAAAAAAAAAACTTACCAAAGTTCATTTTCTCTCTGTTGTTTGCAATAGCATGAATTAGCCCAATTGTTCCACAAGCATTGTTAATGGTCTGCTTCATGAAATACACTGATGATTTGACATCTTGCCCCTTAGCTTTTATTCTCTCTTCTTCTTCTGTTCTGAAGGTTTCATACTAGAAGAAAAGTTACAGACATTTCACAAACAGTACAAATAAATACTGTCTGTGAATATTTCAAGCAAAAATAATTTTTAAAAAGCAATAAAACCAAACCCTCAACCTGTAATTTGAAGTGCTTAACACGTGGCCCAACAAGTATATGTAAGGTTACTCCACTGAACAGCTCTATACTGTTCCTTACACCAAGGCCTTGTCCCCAGCCAGAAACCAGTCACATTTGAGACATCACTCTGAAATATGGGCTATCTAACATAATTTCAAAAACATTCAAAATATTTCCTTGATCTGAGCACCTGTCACCGTCTCTCTTCAATCCATCAAAAAGCATTTAAGGATGGAGGTCTCAAAGCACTATCAAGCAAACCATCATAATTCAGGCATTTAATCAGCATGAAACAGTCTTACAACTTCCATTTTTACATTGCATTTTTTTCCATGAATATGAAGTAAGATTTATATAACGCTCACAGCCTCAAAACAGACCCTTCTAAGCCAAATTCATAAAAGGAATGTTTATTTTCTGTAGTGAAAGATTTTGATTGAACAATCTAAAGTACTTGTTTTGTACAGATCATAATTGACTATAATCTGTGAAACAGTATGTTGGTTTTGTGAGAGGTTTTTTGCTGGTTGTGGTTTGTTGGTTCTTTTGTGAGGAGTCATTTTTTGGCATTTTGTTTGGTTGGATTTTGGATTTAAGTTTTTCACCTCAAACAGAAAAAGAACGAAAGAAAACAGCAAAATGTGCCAAGCAACACTGTTCTTTCTTCCTCCCTTACCTCAAAAAAAAAAAATTAAAGTATATGGGCTTTTTATACAAGTATGGGAAAAATAAAGCTTGAATGCAGATTGTTATCATGGAATTCTTCCTGAAGACCCATAAGAAATTTCTTTCAGACTCTACCATCTATGGCAAATAGAAACAAGAAATTTTTCCACCATCACGATTCCACACTTACAGCTTGTCTGACTGTTCTGAATGCTTTGAGTAATAGCAAGAGCACTAACAAAGCCTTTTAATTTAACACCACTTAATTAAGAAAAATAGCCTTAATGGAGGAAAAAGATTTCATGGAACATAATCTCATATTAGAGAAGGTAAATATAGCTCTGCCATTCACTCCCCCCGCCAATCAAAACAAACTGCATGGCAAAATTCAATATTTAACTGTTGAGTACACTGAAAATACAGTTTTGAGCAAGAGTTAGACCAGATCACCTCAAGAGGTCCCTCCTAACCCAAGCTATCCCATGATATCTCTTCATTGGACCATGCCCAAAATGCCCAATGCTCACAGTATTCACTTTGTCTCAAATCTACAATGCAGTCTAAGAAAGTCAGTGACCTTTAAACTGGACAATAACCCTAAGATTATCTGTATGCTAACAAGAGTGTCTTGCCCTAAAAGTGAGCTCAAGCAAATTGTTATATAGAAAACATGAAAGAAACGAAATTCTAGACAGAAGAACAAAGAATGTAGTAGAAAAGTGCCTATAAAAGCAGCAAAATTAAGAGATGATTTCATGAATATAACCACAGCCAAGAAACACAAATAAAAAATAAATTAAGAAATGCACAATATAGCAAGTCATACTGAAAGGGAGACTGAGGAGGGGGAAAAGTACTCCACAAATACAAAATAATGCTCAAGAGCCTTGAGGAGTACCCACTGACTAGGAAAAGCTTCAGAACTCTGAGACTTCACATGAAAGACACAGCTTTCATACACAGAGGCTCCACAGTTGACAGAAACACTTGTGTTCCTTATGTTTCTGAAGGATTAACATGCTGGAGAAAATCCCAAATATTTGGCTGGTGGTCAGATTTGACTGATTGATGCAACAGAGCATCTGCTGTTTCTCTGTTTCTGTTTGTCATATGCTTCTCCAGGGTGAAATCAGATACACCTTCCGGAAAAAGGGGAAGGTTGTTCCTTCCCATAGGATGATGCTCTCATAGCATGACCCAAGAAAGGAAATTTGCAAAGGCAAGGAGGCAAAAGAAAAGCAACAATCACAGAAGGAGCTCAGACCTGTAGGAGAAGGAGCCAGACAGAAGCCACAGCACAGAAAAAACAACGCCTCAAAGGCAAAGAAAGGAAATTTCCTTAAGAAAGGTGAGGACAGTTAGGAGTTTGCTTCAATTCAGACCTGTCAAGGTGGCTGAAATCAGCCCTGAAAGGACTGTCTGCATAGCTGCTTTGGAGAATTGTGAATGCAAAGGTTTACAGGGCCTAATGAGTAAGAGGACTGATCTAGTCACAGTTCCCCTCATCTTCGTTATAGAAGTTTTAATAGCTAACTGCTTGTCCTTATAAACCACAAGCTGTTTTTGAGGGACATTAAAAGGAAGAAGTTGGGGCTGAGTCATCTTGAACTTTTTGGCTGGCCTTACTAGAATCACTTAAGAGTTTTTTACAAATTGAAGGATCAATATGAGGAAAAAATTTCTTAATAATGAGGATGATGTAGGAGCACAGGTACGGGCTGCCCACAGAGGCTGTAGAATCTCCTTCTCTGGAGAGATTCAAAACCTGCCTGGACACATTCCTGTGCAACTTGCTCTAGGGGAACCTCATTTAGCAGGGGAGTTGGACTAGATGATATCACAGATCCCTTCCAACTCCTACCATTCTGTGAATATGAATCACACATTTCATCCCACATAAAACTCAAGGGAGAGATGCAAGATGGGTATCTTCTCTAAGTAGAAGCATATGATGACAAAAAACACATGGACTTGAAGAGTCAACAAAATCATGTATTTCAAAGTCTAAACAGAGGAAGAGGAGGGAATTCTCTTTTATCCTAGAAATATGCCACATTTGTCTAAGAAGTAAAAGCCTTGTTGGTAGTGATGATTGAACTGAAAGTGGACTGAAGTTTTGTCAGTGCAACAGTATGGAAACTCAAAAAGTAGCTGCGTTTGGTATAGTGTTATACCCTACCTCTTATTTTGCTTATGCTATTGTAGCTTTTCTGCTAAAAGTAGCAGAACCAAGACATTCACAGTGCATATTTAAATTTTAAAAGGGCCTTAAGTTGTCTGTAATAGAAAAACGTGAGGTCTATTTGTCTGCGCTTCTGTATTAGCTTTTCCCACTCCAACTTGGAAAGAAACCGGAAAAATACACGTAAGGTATCCTGGTTTGGGGTGGAACAGCACCAATTCTGTTCAGTGATTTTACTTTTCAGCTAAGTCTCTTCTAACTAGCTGCTCTGTCTGAAGCCAGCAGCACATTCCTGCAGACAGTGCCTGCTTCTAGCAGTGATAACGCTCCATGTTCAGAGTTACCACCAAGGACTGGTGTGCAGACCAAGGTCACTGCTGAATCCTCTGCACCACACAGAGGGGGGCAGAAAGTAAATCCACCTGCAGGGAGGAGGGGCCAGGACAGGTGATCCTACACTGACCAGCAAGGTATTCCATCCCTTACATGTCATATTCAGAATAAACCTGAGGGATCATGAAGGTCAAGCTCTCTTCTTCAATGGTCAGCCCCAGGGGAGGACTCCATCCATTCTGCCTTCGATCCTGATCTGTGTGCTCCTCAATCCAGCTCCTGAATCTGGTTCTCTGCTGCATCATCGAGACTGGGACTCCCCCAGTGCCTGCTCCACAGCATCAGTGGTGACAATCCCCAACATGGGGGTTGCATTCAGTATTGATTTTGTATATATTTGTATATATTTCATTTATTGTTATTATTTTCATTAAAGCTATTTTTAGTTTTCTTCTCCAATCCCCAAGTCTCTCTCCCTTATTCCTTTTCTCTTCCCCTCGGGGAAGGGAAAGGGGTTAATAGAGAGAGTCTGTTATTTGTCTAGTGGCCACCTCAGCCCTAGCCCTTGACATAAGGTTACCAAAAGAAGGTTCTGAAGGGATCATTTAGTTGTTATTGTTTTTAATTAAGAATTCTCCTGAATAAGGTTCGGGTCTCATCTTGATTCTGTTACGACACTAAAGTACAAGATTTAAACTGTTCATTTCCATTTCATTTACAACAAAAGGGATTAGCTGATTACTAAATAAACATTTACCTTTTCTGTTATTGGAAACAGAAGTAGTACTGCACAGACAGGTCTTGGCACCATGCTAAGCAGTTCTGGCTCCATACCATAAACATCTACAAATTGCCAGTCTGGATGTATACCTAACTGTTTGAGAAACTGTAAAAGAAAAAAAAAAAAAGAATAATATTAAATGGGTATGCTCATACACCTATGTTTTTAGAAGCACAGCAGAGTATTCACAGTGTAAAAACCGTTGCAAGAACCCTACTTCCCAAAATTTAAGGAGAATAAAAGAGCTTGAAGTTTCATTAAATAAGGCTGAATAAATCACAGTGCTAACAAAGACACACAAAATCCCCATGTTTTACTTATACAAATAGTTTTATGAAAGGGAATTTAAAACACTCCAGCATTATTAACTAAAGACTTAAAGCATTTCAGCCATTTTGGAAGTGCTTTGTCACAAAGTAAGAAAGTACTGAACACCCACTTGAACTAGAAATCAGGGGTCAGAGAACTTATGAATAAACTTATGATAATATTTGACTCCATAGGTACTTCAGAATACCTGACATCAAATGCTCATATTGGAGCTGCTGGTTTTTAGCAACTCAGAAAAAAATTGTGATCTTCAGTGGCCTTTTGAGCAAAGAGACACAAGATACATATTTTAGTAACTGTGGCTTTTACAGTGTTCTTTTACTTGAAAAACCCTTTCAAACTACGATAGAGTAACATATTTTGAAGTAGAAAATGATTAAGTGTCAGGCAATAATCATGAATCTTCAAGTAATTCTCAGTTACTACTTTAGAACTTCTGAATGGCATCTAATCCAAAGGCTTTCTAACCATCTTTCATATACTGCTGCTGTATGTCACTATACAAAAAGTGATTTTGGATCTTTTACCTAACAGTAAGCCACCTAAGAAGGAGAGACTGTAGCACCTACTAAGCTTCAACAAGCTTACCCTAAAACTGGGTGCGTACTTTTTAATCAGATAGTTGTCTCTTACTCAGGTTATGTACCACACCAACTGTTGCAAAATTAATAACTATGTGATCTAAACCAAGTTGAAATATTTGTGTTATCAGAGCAGACTGAGAAGAACATAACTGAATTCAGAAACTATACACACACTGAATATTCATAATTATAAGAAAAAGCTAATTGTACACTGTAGCAAATCATATTTTGAAACACTATTTCTACTGGTAAAAGAAATATATTTTGAAGAAAAGCTTTAAGATGTGGGAACCCTGTGTATTTCCCAAAAAGTTAGTGTTTCATAACAATATCTTTCTGCTGGATAAAAAACATATTCTATAGGAAAATCTTATCCAGTCACTTCAGTCTCTCTAATTTAAAATAAGGAGAGTTTGCTGATAAATGGCGGCAAATTAAAATGCCTGAAAAAACAAGCAAGTAATATTCCTCTACCCTCACTAATGGGAAAAACAGTGAACTCCTAAAGCACTTCTTCAGCCAGCTCCCAACAAAATTCCACTCCCCAGTTCCCAGTACTGTTCTCAAAAGTGATACTGTAGAAGACCAGAGTAATTTGCCCATTATTTTTCTTAGAGGGGAAAGATCATTTTAAAAGCTTCTTCATACTTCCTTCCCAATGTCATTTCAGGAAATCTATTTATTGATACATTTGCAGTAATGATGTTTAAGAATCACATACGATGATAAGCCAAAATGAAAGGCATAGATAACTCTTCTTTCCATAATCCACTTAGTGAGCAGGTTTACACACCCACAGAAAAATTCAGTAACAATTATGCCATGTTTGAGTAGATTAATACCTACATAGATATAACTGTAAGAAACACCCACAGTTAATATTTCATTAAAACAAAACATGAGAACACTCAACAAAATACAAGTGTCTTCACCTAACATGAGATCCCTTCAAACACCAGCTTCAGCTTGTATTGGGCAAGAGGCACTGTGGTTGTCCTTCAGGAGACACAGCCAAGGGGCTGGCTCTCAATACTTAGGGATAAAAAGGAGACAGTTTCTACAAAGGCTGAATGTGTGGACAACAAGTATTTATAAAGAGTAAGGTAGCTTTTAGCCAGTTACACTTAGGAATAGCTTGTACACGGGGGAAAACCAGCAGAAGATATATAGACCTTTAAGTTTATTGATAGAATGAAGCTGCAGTTTGCAGTGTCTTGAGGGGAAATAAGAGAAAAAAACCAAAACCCCACACTTTACCCTTTTAAATG
>NW_008616794.1:0-10051 GCF_000691845.1 Merops nubicus | reverse complement strand
TCTTTCCCTTTTACACTGCAAGACATGACATCAAAACCGAGGGCAAGTAAAGGCAACTTAAATTTGAAAAAAAGTTTAAGCAGTATTCTGGAAAAATTAATATGACTCTCTGTATATATACAGTAATAACCTATACAGCTCACAGAGCTAGTCCATTATTTGATTCTGACTGCACTGCAAAATACGGAGATTTTCTAAGTTCATGTAAACATTTCTCCCTGTTTTTCTCTTTTTCTTGCACTACCTACCAACAATAAAACCCATGTATTGACCATAACTTCAAAGTGGAAAAGGGTGATAAGAGGGGAAATAAAGTGTCATTATTGAGCTCTTAAGGAGATTTTCTTCCCTTATGTAGAGGTTTGTGGGAATGGGCACAAGTTATAAGCAAGGCTTTGCAAACTTACACTTTTTGACTACTTAAAAAACAAGGTAATTTGAAGTACAATAAGAAAATTCACTCAGAAGATTGCTTATGTAATACACCAAGATCTTTTGGTTCTGTACCACCTTCAAGTCTTACTAGATTATTATCTTGTAATGAAAATGGGGAAAAGTGTTAAATATTTACTAACTGATGAATGAGAAGACAGTCTATTTTGAACTCCTATTCTAACCCTCTTGATTGTGAAGCTAATTACTACTTTGTGAAAAATAATAATAAAAAAATAATTCCAAAGGACAAGGGATTACATGTATGGGTGCATTAAAATTATTTCTACTTGTACTTAATCTCATGACATCAATGACTAATCTTTCCATCATTTTTACTGCTGTTATTCAGAACTGTGGGAAAACTAATGCAACTGAAGAAATACCATTTATTATTTCACACTATCACACGGCTACAAAAACCCAACAAAATAAAACCAGCACTCATCTAGGAAAAAAAAAACACACAATGAGAAGAGGCAATGCTAGAAGCATCACATTAAACTACTGGGCAAATAAGTGATTTAGGTTCTCCTGCCTGTTCTACACCGAGTGGTGAAAAAAAAAAAGCTCACTAAGAAACAAACACACCCCCAAAATAAACCCCCACACCCCAAACACAACCAAACACCAAAATAAAACACAAACCCCACACCAGGAAAATACTCTATAAACCCAAGACTAGCTACTCAAGTTCCTGAATGAAATATTAAATATAACTAGAACTCCACAGATACAAGGTGCCTTTCATTCCTAACCTCACCATACTGCCAAGAAACTTTAAGAAACTTTGAGTTTCAGTATATAGTGAGAGTGATGACTCGAAGTGATGGTCAGCACTACAGAGAAAAGCATGAGAGTGAACTCAGGATGACAGGCAGTGATCTTAACACACAACAAGTCTAACAACTTTACTGTAGAATCATCATAAAAAAAAAGTTAATGAGAGACCTAAAATAGGCAAAGGAGGGATCTCTGCATATCTAAACAGTTTCATTCAGGCCTAGCAAAACAAATAATAGAACTATCCTTCTGAAAACTTAGTATAGCCTATGATAAAAACTGGCAGCATAAGCCCCTCTGTTGGAAAGACTGACAGATGGGTAACATGAACAATACCAAGCAGGGTGGGACAACCTTTCAAAGAAATATATGGAGCTTGTTTTTAATGTGCAGACATGGCAAACAAACAAACAAAAAAAGAGTTCAGCCATGTTCTGAGTGGATAAAAGCAGGCAAGATGATATTTAACAAGGTCAGGAAGAAGAAATTTTGCATGAATAAAACCAATTTGTTAAGAACCACGAAAAGTTCTTTAGAGGGACAAACACCCAGATTAGATGTGACACAAGAAGAGCACGAAATAGATGTCAAAAGCAACAGCTTCAATTTTAGCAAGTTATCTGAGTATCTTAGTACTATCTCAATTAAACCTCCTTTTCCCCCTCCCTCAGTCTTTTTCTATCTCTTTCCTAGGCCAGGCAAAGATGCTGGTACAAAAAGGAGTCAGTTATGCACCAGGAGGTGAAGCAACCCCTTCCCCACTGACAAAAGCACTCCTGTTTTAGAACAGCAGGCAGTTCTGTATGCTTTACAGACAGTGTCACTCATAGGGAGGGACCTCTGCTGCTCTCTGCATTCCAATCATCCAGCAACCACCCACACGATATTATTCTACAGATCCCTACTGGACGGGTCAGTTAGGGCCGAGCGCTCACTGACTTTTCAGCTTTTGACCTTCTCTTAGCTTATTGGTATTACCTACTCAGGTGAACAGAAAATCGCAGCTTTACATTTCTCCAGACCTGCACTAGACAGTATTAGATGCTTGTTTTTCAGTCACTGCTTATCACATTGCTGACTATTCTTAACTTATATGTCTTTGAGCATTTACCTTATGGGAAAAAAAAATAGATACTTGGCTACATTACAGAAGTCTAACAGAGACTGTAAGAGGGTCTGGAAGAACAATAACAACAACAAAAAAAAAAACACTAGACATGTCTGTATCTAGTTAACTTTTTCAAAACTTTTTTTTCCTGATTGTTGTCATGTTTTCAGTTGCCTCTTGTTGTAAAGTATCTTCATGAAAAACATGTCTTCGTTTTTCACTGGTCCAGCTTTTAGACAAATGTCACATGAGAAATTACTTTACACACACCCCCCTTGCCTGCACTTCTTATGAATATTTCTCCTTTTTTCCCCAACAGTACTCCAAAAGGCACTTCCTTCTCATCTGACTCATTACTGCTGTTTTCAAATCCCTTTTAGCGAGTGCACAGAAAAGATGGAGCACCTTTTTCTCATCTCAACGTGACATAGTAGAGCAACAAAAAACAGTGGATATAGGTTGGAACAGAGGGAAATTAAACTTTGAAATTTCCTTGGTAAGGAAAGCATTTAAAAAAAAAATTATAAATAACAATCAAGCACAAGCACAGCCTGCTCAAGGGCTTGTGGAGTCTCCATCCTTTGAGAAATTCAGAACCTGACTTGAGCAACTTGTTTTGAACAAAACATGGTAGGACTAAGAACACTAGAGGTTTTTTTTCTCCATCCTACCTGATTCTATTCTACATCGCCACAAACTGTAAATCTGTATCTCTATGTTAATAGAAAAAAAACCCAATAAGCACACTTAGGCATGTTACCTATCTGGTATAACCTATGCTGTTTTTGTTGTTGGTACCACTTTAACTTTCTAACAGACACTGAAAGAAGCAGACAGCAGTTACCTTTAATAAATAATTCTGCTCTAAGGGACACTGGTACAGGAAATTTGTTTAAGAATAAAAATAATAAAAAGAAGAGTTCACATTTATTTTTTATTTTTGAAGAGCCTCAGAAACAGAATGGAAACCCACTGGACAAAAGGCAACATGGCAACATCTTGACCCCAGCAACCTGACTTCAGCAGTTTAAAACTACCTCTGCCAACACAGATACACAGCCAGTACGAAAATCTGATTTATGGGGTTGACGGACATGTGGAAAGAGTAAGTGGGGTAAGAAGAAGTAAGGGTACAGTTTCTTTTAACAGAAAACTTCTGAAGGTGTTAATGCACAATTTAAGTATTGTCTGAAGTAGCGACCCTCTTCTGCACTTTGTCACTTGCATGTAAAAATGAAGTGAGGACAAATGGAAAACTGAAACAAAATGGACTTTGAAATTTAGGTGCAACTAAAGATGGATGGCATTTGCAAATATTTCAAAACCACCACATGCAAAATAGTAAGGCATTATGTTCAAGATTTTGAATTTTCCAAATTTTATTGTGCTACTTGCATACAAATTGGAACCATGAAAACATAAAACTGGCAAAATGCACCGATGGTTCCAGACACTCAGATGCAAAAGAGCTTTTGTGTGAAGGACCAACTGTTCTAATCCTCTTCTAAATGCAAATGCAAACGCAAACCAAAATACCAACAGAGTCTACATTTTGCTGCACTTCTGCTCAGAGGATTAAAGCATCACTGTACCAGCACAAAACCAGAGTTACAACTTTCTTTTGCAAAAACAAAACATGCCTACAGCTTTAGGAAACTGGAAGGACTACACCTAAATAAACCAATTAAGACAATCAATATTTTGTAACTTTTTCATTAAAACGTAACAATTTTGGCATTTTGCTAAACTGAAGCTAGTCTTTCTCCCTAGAAAGCAATAAGACACTGCATAAAATACATCTGATAGAATTACCACCAAGAAAAAAAAAAAAAAACAAACCACCCAGAAAATCCCTGACATTACAATCTATATAAATCCACAAATAGATGGTTGTATTCAGCCTGAGTATTCCATTCTTACTAAGCTAATCTATATTTAAAATATAAATGCAAAATATTTTGCTTTCAACTCTTTATATATAATTTCTAGATGCATATTACAAAAACTCTGTTTCAGAAGTGAAATTCCTTTACCAAGGTAAGGGAATCACCCAAACAATATTTTATTGTTTGGACATTATAAGGGTATATTTCTTAATTCTTTCATTACAACACTCATGGAATTAAAACAAAGGGATCATTTTTTCAATACATTTTAGAGTAGGTGTTTTTCAGACCATTAATCAAAATGACAGACAAGACAAGATGGCAGCAGTGGTAGAAACTTTAGTTCTACACAGCAGGTTAAAGCCATAACAGACGCAAATACTTATATATTGTGCATTATTTTTCTTTACCAACTACTCCCCACTTAGAGCAGCCACAACATGGTAAAGTTCAAGGAATAAAGTAAATTTATCCATCTCAATTTTTTTTTCATTTTTTTTTTTCAAAATTTGCAATGAAAGAGGAAAAAAGAGAACACTTTCAACTACATCAAAACTGTGAGAAATCTTAGACCTCCAAAATGCTTATCCTTCCCATTTTGTTAGTTTATTCAGAGTGTCTATAAGAGCAGTACTGACTTAGCGCCTCTGATCTTCACGAGAGGTGTATGTCTCTAACATATAGAATCATAGAATCATTAAGGTTAGAAAAGACCTCCAAGATCATCAAACCCAACTGTCAACCCAACACTACCATGACCAGTAAACTTTCTTGAAGCACCATGTCAGGAGGCTTTTTGAAGCACTCCAGGGATGGTGACTCCAACTCCCTGGGCAGCCTGGTCCAATGCCTCGCCACTCTTTCAGGAAAGAAGTTCTTCCTAATATCCAATCTAAACCACCCCTGGTGCAACTTAAGCCCATTTCTTCTCATCCTGTCGCTACTTACTTGGGAGAAGAGACCAACACCCACCTCACTCCAACCTCCTTTCAGGTATCCATCAAGCAGTTTCCAAACTGAATACCCAGTTTGCCCAGGCACTGCTGTATATATTGAAGCAGGACATCAGATGGGCGACACGGCCAAGTGCACGGAGTGCTGAGCCAGTCACCTGACCCACAGGCTCCCTCCGAAATCAGCCCAGTGAGACAGAGCTTCAGAGCCCTCCAGAGGCCTGAGGTGCTGCAGCTGCACCGCTGCTTCAAAATTGGTTACAATTCTTAGTTTATATCACTAAAAGAGAAATAGGAAACTGAGTGAAAAAAAAGAGCGTAATAAATGGCCAGAAGTGGCAAGTACAAATAGAGGAATGAAATGCATGGTTTTCTTAGCTTTAGATTCGTGAGTAAGATACAAAGACAGATCCAAGTCAATCTTTCAACGATCCGTATAAATAATGCTCAAAACTCGAAGTTCCAATTTTCCCTTTGCCATGTATCTACCTATTTGAAGTCAGTAAGAGATGTTTCTAGCTGTACCTTAAACTAGAAGAAGCCATTCAACAAGTGATCTCACGGTGGAAATCTAGAATCCCTTTGCAGGAGTCCTCGTACTTATTCTTTGCTACGCTGGGTCACAGCCTCAACACTTCCACTTTGATGGCTCTGTGGAACGCTTTCCAGGGTATTGTCTTCACAGGGCCCAAACTGAGTCCTGGTCTTCTTCCTTTTCTGAGGATACACTCAAAGTAACAGGCTGTTTTCCAAGTATGCACACTATCTCCAGCTTCCACTCTGCTTACAACAGAAGAGTTACAACACCACTCCCCCATCCCCCAGATAAAAAAAAAACAAAACAAAACAAAACAAAAAGCAAGCTTGGCTCAGCATTTTCAGAAGGATATCTCTGTTTCTGCACATCCCACATCCTTTCTCTCCAACACAGTAGCTCATCTACCAGTACTACCACCCCCCCACACACTTCAGGAATACTTTAGAATGACTTTGATCAGTAAGGCTTTGTTTTTGTGTGACAGTGTTGCAGAATCCATAAAACAGAAAGATCTTTTAGGAAGAGCAGAGTTTGTTTCCTCAAGATACTTAATCTCTGCGTTTGCCCAACACCCTTAAGAAACGTCTTCCATAATCGGGTAAAGACTGGCTGTATCCAGTTTCTGCCATTTGTTGTCCATTTTGTCATCTTTATTGCCCCTGTGACTTTAAAGTCACAGCTGTCAAAGGCGTCTGTGGACTAAAATTAAATTCTTTATGTAGCTGACTCTCAGTACCTTACCTTAACGGCTTAAAAAAACAAAACAAGCAAGAAACCCCTAAAAACCAAAACAAAAAAAAAAGCCAAAAAAAAACAAAAACAAAAAACCAAAAACCACCCAACCCAAAAGTAGGATCAAAGGCCTGAAAATAATACTGGAAGATAACTAAGAACCAGCAAGTATGAGCTCTATATAGCAAGAGAAACCCAAGCCACAGCCAACTGTCAAATTAGTTTAACTCCAAACTATCTGAAGCCAGTGCTTGAGCTTCATCAACAGATGCAGTCCAGTGCTATGTCCTTATGTGGATATAATGGAGGCATAAGCTGACATGGGACCTTCTCTAGGAAGTAAGTGTATTTCTTGCAGTCTGTGAGATGAAGAAGGGTGAGACCGAGGGAAGATGTGAGATCAAGAAAGATATCCATCAATACTACTTCTTTGTTATCTACACTTGCTAGGGAATCAATCATGGGTTGCAAGCTAGACTGAAGCAGCATCATGATGAAGAGCAATCAGCTTGTGTCTGATCTTTACACTCCAAAAACCTGTATGCAGTCTGACTTTTTTTTTTCTTTTTTTTTTTTTTGGTGTTAGAAGAAAATGAGAACAAGATACACAGCTAAACACCATCTGGTAAAGAGTGAGCAGACAAAGCCCATTTTCTTGCTTTCACTCTCCCATTAGTGGGGAGAACCTAGTAAGAGATTCAGGAAAAAGGGTAGCACTGGTCATGTCAGGCCCCTCAGCTGAAGGCCAAAGAGAAGAAACCATTCCCTGTCATCACTGTACACGAAGAGGAGCCTTGTAAATGCTGAATCATCAACTCTTTCTGTGTCAGAGGTGGACTAACAATTCACTCTGACTGAAGAAAAAAAGCATTGTGACAATTAAATTGGCACTGCATGGTACATTTAACTGCGCTGACTTGTCACTTAAAAACATCACTACAGAGATGTGACTGTGGTGTTCTGAGTGAGTCACTGCCATTGGAAATCTTTAAAGCTAAGAAAGAAGATTCCTGTTTATCCTCACCAGCCAGCTTCTTTAAATTATTCCAACACAAACGCACAAAGAGAGGTCCTGTATACACTAAGGTTTTAGAAAGTCCTCAGCTTGTATTTTAAGTGCTTTCAGACAGAGAAAAAAATTTCAAAATATTTTGGAAAGATTTCACAAACCCTATAATGGAGTAGAACTGGTATTTCTCGGTTATCATCTGAATTTCCACCACGAACATTGAAATGGTCTCAAATTTACAACTTACGTTTTAAAACCAGAGAGTGCACAGTGCAGTAAGAACGAATTAAAAGCAAATGAACCCATGCTTAGTACAGTTCCTTTCTGGTTACTATTAAAAAAGAGAATAAGATGATTGGTACAAGAACCAAAATAGGCTAAGCATTTGTTAAACTGTAATCACAGTTCTGACTAAAATCAATAGCTAAGAATCCACACATCTTACAGGCAACTGGTAGTGGTTTTTGGTTTTAAGAGTTCACTACCACATCTAGAAATAACGTTAACACTAGCTGAACTAGTATGTTCCAAGGACACTAGCATTCCAGTAAAACACAATTCAAAAAAAAAAAAAAAAGAAAAAGAAAACAAAACCAAACCCACACGATACCAAGAAATAAATGCCTAGATGTCTGTGTAAGGAGACAGAGGTATTGAACTACTACTAGGCATATATATTACTGCTATTAGGGGCAAACCATTGTTGTTTTTTTGAATCCTGAAGAATTCTAGAATATTTTATAGAGAATAGCACAGGGTACCACAAAAAAAGTCTGTCCTTGCAATTAATGCAACAGAATTCTGTAAAAATACTTTTATAACTTCATTTGAATCTCAAATGACTATTACTGTTGTTTAAAATATAAGCAGGATATGAATAATTTCTAACAGCCCAGTTGTTATACAGTTTACCACTGTACTGATGAGACTAAAAGAACAATGACTAATAATGCAAGGTGTATTCGTATCCAACACTGACTTTTTTTTAATATAGAGCTCAGTCTAGATAATAAGAGCAACCTCTGCTCAGTTACGACTGGTAAAATATAGTTAAGGACAAAGTAAAACCAGTCAAAATGGCCTTTTCTGTACAGAAATATTGACAAGAAAATCCCTGTGCAGTAAAATTTCCTATAATCCCCCATCATTCATAATTGATTGATATCATCCATCAACAGTGCAAAGCCAATGATACAGATTTTGTACACACTGACAGTTATTCATTTAACGTTCTTCTAGGACTTTCACCATATAAGACAAACACGTAGTGAATCCAAGATAGTTCAGATTTTTAAAAAATCATCCCTATTTTTTCCTCCTCAACTTCTAATTTACAGCTGACAGGACTCTGCCCCATGGAAAGTGAGAAGAAGTTAGAGAATTTGAAATTCTACTAACCATTTATTCACACTTATTTTCTTCCAAACTGGAATTTAGCCTCTAAGTTTCAAAATTAAAACAAAACAAAACAAAAAAAATAAACCATAAGTAAATTATAGCACACATTCAAGAAAAGCTCTTAGGCAGGGCTGTTCATTTTAACTGAAGACTGGGGTTAAAAACTTCTCAAATTGCTCCATAGCAGCAATACTGTAAGAATTGTAAAATTATTTGTCCTAGAAAACAAAAAAAACAAAAACACAAGTACAAAATAACCCAGCATCACATAACCCTTCACCCGCCTGCAGATTCAGCATATTGTAGTAACAACAAAGAAATATATATGTTTGCACACAAATTTCTAATTTCCAAAGTATTTAAAAAATATACTTTTAAGAATGTCATCTTACTGTTGGAAGCTTCATAGTATTTTGGCTTAAGCACTGTTCTTAACTTTATCAGCAGGTCTGCCAGGATCAACGTCTGACATCTAAGGCTTATTAAAGATATCCAAAATTATCACTTAGAACATGATGCAGGGTTGGAGTATGTGTGATTTCCCTTCAGCTGGTGTTTATCTAGTGCTTACACTGATTTGTGGACTAGAATAAACTTCCCTTCTGTAGTGTGGGTTCTACTATGCTAATAAAAAAAGCAACCACAAATCATGCAGATATCATCACAAAGCAGCAAAGTGCAAATATGGTGAAATGACATTATTTCTTATAGCCAGCTGAAGACAAAAGAGACTGCAACACTGTTGTAAGCAAATCCATACAAGAGCACAAAGCTATTGTGTATGGATCCAGAACTGGTACACACTGCATATAAATATATAACAATGTTTTAACCATTAATGAATTAAAATCCCCCATGAAACACATTAGGAATTACACTACATTATCAGCCAGACTACATCTATTCTCTTTTCTTTCACTGTTTTTTCTTTCATGTACTATCTTTACAGGACACTGCGCAGTCGGAGGTTCCAGAGGGGGTTCCAGTAGGGTGCACGTTACTAGACTGAGCACAAACACCCCAGGGAAGGAAGGGGTTCCTCTCGTTGGAGAGGCAGCAGGCTCTGCTACATGAAAATGAAAGGAGATGGGCCTAAAGCTGCGGAGAGACTAAAGGTTAACTCAAATAAAAGCTGCTTACCTGATTCGTGACCTGAAAAGAAAGCAGAAAACAAGGGAGTTAAGACCCCATTCAGAACCACTGGCTAAGGCC
>NW_008616793.1:0-12787 GCF_000691845.1 Merops nubicus | reverse complement strand
AGCCCCCGAGGAAGATGATGGATTCCCGTCACTGAGAACTGGTTCCTGTAGAGGAGATTCAGAGACAGATCGGCTGCCTGGCTAGGCTTAACAAGGTCTTTGTCTCTCCCTCACCAAGAGAATGGGCACAATTTGCAGCTGGAAGAACAAGTCACACTCAGCTCTTGGCATTTTCTCTGGCTGTGCTTCTCGTATATTAACTGAAACTTCATGACTGAGAACAGAAGGGTATAAGATAGCCAGGCTGTTTCCCTCTCTTCAGATAACTGGGAGACTCCGGATGGACACGACATCCTTAATCTCACAACAAGCAGCCAAGATGAGAACAGACACAAGCCCAGCTGTGTTCTCCATCAGCCTCAGCTTGAATGGAGCATCCATGGACATGGAGCTAACCAGCTCAGGGGCCCACGGGCACACTGTGCTACAGGTCTAATGAAAATCCAGGATCTTTGTTCCTGGAAGAGAGGCTATCCTCTGCTGGTCTGAAGGATGTTCCTACTTCATTGAACAGTTCTACACCGACGTGGATCAGAAAGACCAGACTAATGTTCTTCTTGCCTTTTTGGGGTGGTATGAGATGAGGTTCCAAGTAACATTCTTCAGGACCACACTGATGATGTCATGGTCTGGAAAGAATGACACAGTTATACAATGGAGTGTGTGTCAGGAGGTGCCCTGCTTCTAGAAATGGGGAGCTGGGCCATGTGACCCTCAGAAATCCCTTCCAGTCTGAGTTACTCTTCTGTGAGTCTGTGTGCTACAGTTATCTCTGGCTCTGAAGTGAAAGCAGGGGAATACAAAAGGCTAACAAGGGCAGTGAAGCTCTCAGTTACCAGTCGCAGACCCCGTTATCCAAATGTAGGTGCTATGCTGATACTGATGCTTTTCATGATGAAGTCAGGAATGGTCCCTTTTACAGAAGGGATATTTATTTAATCCTATCTGTTTTTCACTTTTAAAATTCTGTCAGATGTTTAATACATTATGTGTGTTTTTTATTGCACGGTTGCCTTGAAAAAGGTAATTTGACCCCTCCCTCATCTCAGTGTTCCTGAAACACCTACAAGTGTCTAGCTTTTTAAGTGTAACTGAATGCAGTGATACTTTTTCTGGTTTTCAGTTCTGCTTTTCTCACGTTCAGTAGAAAAAGCTGAACTTCTGTAGGATTTGGGTAGGACTAGACTAACGTATCTAGGTTGTTGGTGCTCAGTGTTAGAACATCAGCAGTAGCCTCCTCCGGTAGATGAACAGGTGTTCAGATGGTAATTGGCTGTTTTTTCACATGTAGTGTATCCACATTAAGGTAACACAGCCATGGCTGGCTGCTGTTTCTGAAGAGGGTGCCAGCTTTCTCATTTCTATTCTTTGAAAGAGGACAACTGACTCATCTGCTACATATTTCAAAGAAAGTTTTCAACATGTACCCACAGTTATTCTGAATAAATGTACAAGGCAGGAACTTTAAAAGGTTTGCTTAGATTAAGGGGTAGGGAGATTTTGTTCTTCTCCTCTACACTTGTGCCAAGTAGCAAGATCCAGAGGAATTATGTGATCAGTGCAGTCCATTATTTCTGAAAACCTCATCCCGGTTAGCAGCTTTATTTCCTAAAAGGAAATAGATCCTGCAGCAAATTAGTTCCATGAAAGCTGATAGGCTGCTGGAATATATGGCACCTTTAATCAGTAGGCCTCCTGGTTAGGTGTGTCAACACAGAGATCGGGAAGATTTTTCCATACCATAATAGTTAGCATAGAGCTGCAGGAGAACACCTGAAATGTGGGTAAACAGGAAGGTGCTGAGAGCCTACACCCTGAGTCAGGGTCAATTCAGGAATTACAGTGCAGAGTGCAGGTACCTCAGCTAGCTCAGTCTAGAACTGCTGCGAGTAGCAGCCTGGGAAAACCACACAAAGCTAGTGTCTGCACTGCAGAGATCATCAAGTTCATCCTCTCCAGGAGATGTCAGGCTCAAAAGTGTGCAGAAAGAAAACCCTTCACAGGCTTGTTCACCCTCCTGAGAAACAAAGCATCATATTTTCTCTTTTTTTTTTTTTTCTTTTTTTTTTTCCCCCAATAATAGAGTTGAAGCTCTAGCATCCTGACAGGATAGGAAATACAGATATGGTAGGGGAAAAATAATATCTTATTAGATCAACAGGTATACCCAGAAAAACACTTGCTAAACATTAGTTTATTGACTGCTAGTTAGAACCAAGAAGACAAACTATTCTTTGCAGCTGGGTCAATTGTTCTGGCAAAGCATACTACCTGCCCAGGATGGGTACATGAGGAAGAATAATTAGTTATCTCTAATAAAAGGAATAAAATTTAGTCATTTTTTTAATTATATTCATTAGCCTGTACAGACAGAGAAAAATGCATTTGAATAATAACTTGGGTTACAATTTAACCATATAAAATTCAGTGAGAAATACCCAAAGAGCTCAAGAAGCAAGGGCAGAAAGACAGGAGACAGGTGAAAGCCTAGAGCCTGAACTACATGGAACAAAAGACTCTTTTCCTTCTCTGAAGCTTCAGCAAGGCTTCCTTCACCTGCCTGTTCCTCAGACTGTAAATGAGGGGGTTCAAAGTGGGGCTGACAAGACTATAGAAAAGGGAAAGAACTTTCCCCCTCTCAGATGAGCTGCTGCTCCCAGGCCCCATGTACATGAAGATGGCATTTCCATAGAACAGACCCACCACAGTCAGGTGGGAGCTACAGGTGGAAAAGGTTTTGTGCCACCCTGGCATAGAGTGGATGTGCACAATGGTGGCCAGAATGTGCAGGTAGGAAATTAGGATTAAGGCTAAAGGGAAGAGGAGGAAGCACACACAGACAGCAAAGATCAGGACTTTATTGGCAGTAGTGTCAATGCATGCCAGTTTTAAGACAGCGAGGATTTCACAGAAGTAGTGGTCAACCTCCCAGGGGCCACAGAAAGGCAGGTGTAAAGCCAGAGAGGCTTGCAGTGTACCAAACATGAACCCCAAAGCCCATGAAACTGTGGCAAGGGTGAGGCACACCCTCCAGTTCATGATGAGAGCGTAGCGGAGGGGATGGCAGATTGCCACGTAGCGATCATAAGACATCACTGCCAGCAGCACGCACTCCGTAAGTGCCAAGATCAAATAAAGATGTGTCTGTGTCCCACACCCAGCAAAGGAGATGGTTCTGCCTTGTCCAAGGAGGTTCATCAGCATATGGGGGACATTGTTGGAGGCATAGCAGATGTCCACAATGGAGAGGTGGCAGAGGAAGAAGTACATGGGGCTGTGGAGGTGGTGGTTCAGGCAGATAAGCACAAAGACAAGTGCATTTCCCACCAGAGTGGCAGAGTAGAGGACAGAGAAAAGGCCAAAGAGGCAGAGCCGCAGGGCTGGGCTGCTGGAGAAGCCCAGAAGGATGAATTCTGTGACAGCCGTTTCATTCCCCATGCTGTGCTAGAGGTGAGGCAGCACAAACTGCGACCACAGAGATCTGGAAGGGAAGGAACAAAGAAAAGGAAAGAAAATGGAGAGTTTTCCTAAGAATGTCAAGTCTGCAGCTCCCTTCTCCATTTTTCCCTCTGACTCCAGTGGAAGGTGCATACTACTATCCTCACCGTGCTGGGAGAGGCAGGTCTGAATTGCAAATTCTAATCTCTGCACAAACTTTAAGCAGTTTTGAGCAATCTTGTGTAACTTCACTGCCTAGCTTGCCATTGATATTTTTCTTTTTCACGGTTGTTTGTTGCTGGTTTGTTTGTTTGTTTGTTTTTTTGGGGTGGGGTGTCTCTGCTGGAGAAAAATAACATCTCTCTATCATGATGAAGACTGCAGGTGTCCGTTAAGGTGAAGTCAGAACATCTTCAAAGCAGCTTTTTAAAATTAAGTCCTTATTAACATGAATGCATAGTCCACAGAATAATTCCAGCTTTACCACTAAACAACTAACATTTCTAATCCATTCCTGTGTCCTCTTTACTGTAGTGAAATGCATTCATACTGAATGCTGCAGGTGCTTGATCCATTATCCTATAGCTAATTTCACTTCAAATTGCTAAGCGAACTTAGAGCTACAGTTGGATGTACAGAAGAAAATGCTAAAAGAATGCAACTAACCACAAGAGCTTCCTTACCTGTATCATCTGGAAAAACACGATTTGTTCATCTCCATGTTTTTGGTTAGGGAAACTGTCTCAGAAAGTTCTGCCTACTTTCTCAGACAGCAGGTGAAACGAAGAGCTGTTCCGCTCCTCAGCTGCCTACATTCACTTGGTTTTAAAGGCAAAGTTTTCTGGGTAATGTGCCTGAGGGGGACACTGTTTTGATTGCCAACAGGCAGTACGAACATGAGTCTCAAGTATAAATCCCCAGAGTTCCATAACTGAACTCTGGGGATCCTTCCAGAAAGTAAACACCACTTTATTCTGAAATGGGCACAGCATTGTACTTACATGGCATTGTATTCACTGGCCCTTCAATCATATAGATTTCTTTTCTGATAAACAGTCTTCTCCATCACATTCCTGTTTATGCCTTCAGTGCCCCAAACACCACCCCCCACCCCCATTTCCCTGCCTCCAACAGTATACAGAGCTTTTTGTTTCTGAGATATTAGCATAGGATAAATCCTAGTATTAGGCCTTGCCCAATCCATTGTCTTGATGTTGTACGACACTGCTGCAGCTCCATGCCCCCACGTTCAGCCACGCAGTGAGGATAAGCATGAGTTTTCCAACTGACACGTGTACACACGCACACATACATCTGTCTGCCCTGTTACATAGATCCACAGTGACTGAAAACAAAGCCCTTGCACAAATACAAGCAACACAAACAGCCTTGATCGTTTTCCCTGTCAGTCTAAGCAGGATGAAAGACACTCACAGGAAAATACATAAGTATGTACACAGAGAAGCCCATACAGGTCCCATCAGCAACTGACGTTAAACAGCCTATCCAGTACTTGGCCCCAGGATCCCATGATCTCCCAGCTGCCTGAGGTACAAAACCATACACATGTAAACAGGTCTCTTCAGTAGATGTTCCACACCTACAACCTTACCAGATCCCCTGGTCTCTTCTACAGCCGCCTTAGGCCTCCCAGCCCCTCCAGTAGTTGACTCTCAGATCCTCTGGTCTCTTCAGTATCTGGACCAGACCTATGGCCACTGCACTCCCTGCATCCCATGCCCCTTATTCTACTTGCTGAATGGTCAAGCTTGATACTTACTAGCAGTTGTACACACTGATAAACACATACAGTATGGAGGCACTGCAGTCTCCACAGCTGCTGGTGCTTTGGGTTCACGGTCCCCTATGGCCAAAGGTCCCTTTCCAGTTGCTGGCACTTAGACTTTACACAAAAAGTAAAGACATCATCACCCAGGAAAACAGAAACTGAGTTTAAGAAGAAGACAGGACAGACTCTGGTGATATTATGGGCAAATCAGAATAAGCAAACAACGACCTGTAGTGTACCTGGACTATGGATTTTATTTAACACCCGACAAGATTAGCTCCTACTTGATTATTTCTCTCTCCCCCATGCACACATGCACAGACACACCCATACATGTGACCTGATGAGGTTCAGCACATACAGTGCCACAACCCAGAGACAGCAACTTCCCTTCTCAGCAGGGAGGTTGCTGCAGATCCGGGAAGGTCAGGCAGAAAACCACGTGCAGCTGTGCAGCTGCTCCTCATCACCAGATTCTGAGGTTGCCAGTCAAGGTTCCTGGGCATTCCCTGGCATTTGTCTCCATGCAGTTCTCTGATCTCTAAGATCTTCCCCAACTTCCAGGATATCTCCTCCAGCCAGGATCTTCAATTTTTTCTTTCTGGGTTCCCTTTTCTTTTCAAGAACCCTCCTTTTTGGCATCACCACTTCTTTCTGGAACCCCACACCCCCAGTTTTCCCAATCTAAATTGTCTGTGTGGGTAGTACAATACCTGATCAGCCTCCTGATTAATGACACTGTCTCCTTTCTCCTTATTAATTGTAGGATCCAGGACATGCCACTATTGCTTACTCCAGATGTGACCAAAATTTAGATCCAGCCCATACTGGTCGCAGTTAGCAAGAAGCAGGCTTCTGCTTGACAGCTCAGAATTCAATTTCAGACATTCACACACACAAATCTTGCTGTACACATGCACCCAGTCATGTGTTGCCTTCTAACATTCACAGTTTAAGCTATTTTTTTTTTGTCTATGATGGGTGTTCAGATGCAGGGCATGGCCAAAAAAAGTACGTTCCCTCCACTTCAATCTGTGAAGTGATCAGGGGAGAGTCAACACTTGTCTGGTGAGTCTCATACTCAGACAGTGTGGTTGATGCCTCTACTGTGGTAGCCCTAGGAAAAGCCACATCAGGGTGTTCCACTGCCTCTGCCTAGGCTACCGGGGTAACCTCCCACCTCATTCCTCTTCCCCAGTGCAGAACACAGACCTACAAAGGGTAACTTTCAGCATGTTCTCTGCAGGGTGGGAGGAGAGAAGGTTTGATTTCAAAGCTCTTGCCAGCTCCTACTGTCACTGCAGTGTTGCCATGAGCAGGAGGAAGATATTGCACACACATGTGGTGGACAGAACATGACATCACCCGCTCTTTGTGCAGAGGTGAAGACTGATGCTAGGCTCATAGAACTTCAACATTCTTGCTGTTACACAGTCTCTAATTCAGTGATGGAAAAGTACCTGTGATGGAGCCAAGGTGGTCTAGGATACTATGTCACCTTCGGGGATGTTTAGTCCCATTCTGCCCTCCTTCAGTCTGTTGCTGCATGCCCATAGCACAATTTAACTTCATTTTCGAAGTATCCTGGACTTAGTCTGCCCTGCAATCCATGATCCTAGTGCTCAGTTATTCACAATGGGCAGAGCTTTACAGCTCCTCTGCTCCCAGGCATACAATGCCACCTGAGACTTCTGCTGACTCTTATTCATGCCCCAGACTCCCACTTAACTGCTGATAGCTGCTCAGCTTTGCCATTGGTGCAGCCTACTCAGCATAGCTCTCGCCTTCCTACCGGGGTCCAACAGCGAGGCTCACAGCCCTCCAGTGAGCAGTGCTCCATCCAGAGGGCATCCTGATGCAGTCAGAGGTTGACCAAAGCCTTATATGTTCCCTCTGACAGTCAATGCAGCCATGTGAGCTCTTATGGTGAGCACAAGCTGGGCTGCCTTGGAAGGGTTTCCAAATGCCTAGAGCCAGGGCGAGGGAGAGACATGAAGTAAAAAAGATGTTTACCTTTCTCCTTGGCTGGTTTCTAGCCCTAACTTGGAAGTTTTGGAAGAATCCATGAGACAGGTGGGGTTCAACATTGCCTCAGATCTCATCTCAATAACTGTTGTGGTGATAATAGTGTTGCGAGTTGCTTATTTTCTCTTGAAAGTCTTCTTGATATTCATGGTTCTCTTAAAGCCTCAGCTTATGGCATAAGTGCATTTCCTAACAAGCTTAGCTATATTAAACTGTCTTGAGCTCATGTTGGACAGGAAAGCTTGCAAACATGATGCAAAACTTTCTGTTCACTGAAAAATGAGTCTCATGATCGCAACACAAACTCCTTGTTTTTGGGAAAAGGAAGGCTATGACATGGAGCATTGGTGATAATGACTGGAGCCGGATCTTGCACCTAAATAGTTCAGGAACTTCTTCTGGACAAGCAAGCCAGGCAAGGAGACAAGCCATGGGCAATAGTAGCAGCCAGGCCATGAGCGCAGTTATACAGGAGGGACTCAGACAGCTTCATGTTCTGGCTCTCGCACTGTCCTGGGAGTTCCACTTGCTAAGAGTCAGGAAGCCCTTGCAATGACCAAAATCCCCACATATGCTGTGTAAGGAGATCACCCAACTGCACTGCAAACAGAGTCAGCTCGTACAGAGGTGGCTTCTTGCCCCACCTCCAAGTTAATGTGGAAGGTGGGGGCACCCGGTGGTGATCTCCTAATCAGTTCCCACCCAAGGCTGGCCAGACCCTGGGTGAAAACCAATCAGGAGGGTCTTTCTTGCCTGGCTATGGACATCATCAATGTGCCAACCCTCATTCAGGGCTGGGGGTTTAACCCCTGCAGTTCAGGCGCTATAGGAGTTTTAGTTTGTCTCTCATCTTCTGCCGTTCCCCATTTGTCACATGCCCTGGGTTCAGCCAGGGTAGGGTTAATGGCCCAGCCAATGGGGGAGGTGGCTCATACTGACGTCTTGCCCTCTGTTCGAGGGGAGGGGTGGAGGAGTGTCTGGGTTTTCTTTTGGTTAGCTGGTGGCTGGCGTAGGGAGAGCAGTTGTGTCTGGGGTAAGGGGGTTCTTGTCACTTGTGTTATATACTGTAGCACTTTGATTATTGCTATTTTTATTGTCTTCTGTCTCTGAGTTGCTGCCCTTATCTCAGCCTACGGGCTTTTTGTTTCCTGTTCCTGCAGATTCTGCTCTCCTGACACGGGGAGGGGGGGAGGGAAGCTGCTGGGGTTTAGTTCCCTGCTGAGGCTAAACCACAATAGTCCCTTTTTTGGCACCCAACATGGGGCCCAAAGGGTTGAGGTAACAACAAAATCTGACCCAAACCTGTTCAAAGAACTTTGTCGTGACTGTGTTCACAACATTGGTTGGTTGGTTTGTGTGGTGGTGTTTTGTAAACCCTTATATACTCTGTGTTCCCTGTAGTGATGTTTATCATCTTGGGGAAACAGAAGAGAACTCTCATGTTGCTGTACTAGATGTTATGAGCCTCTGATGTAATTATACCGCTGGTCAGGAAGCTAAGCTAGTGTGTGTGCCTGGCACTGGGGTTTGTCATTGATCCCATTCAGTCTATGGGCAAGACAGGGGAGGAAACACTCTCAGCTTTTGAAAATTTGGATGCCCAAGCCAGCATGCTCTTGTTGCTATGTCTTCTGAATGTGTCCCAGGTCCTGTTTAGGTTCACACACAGTATTTTCAAGAATAGCGTCCAGAAATCTGCCCCAAGACAGTATATTTAGGAGTGGCAGGGTGTGTTGGAGAGCCTAGGGCAGTGGTCACCTCCAGTGTTTTGGAATTTCACCCCCAAAAAACTGCAGAATCCTGAAAAAATAGTAAAATGCTTGGGAAAAAAAGCGAGTTGTCAACCTGGCAATGCCTGAGAGATGCAAATTACTGCAATGTGCTGGGCCCTGGTCCATGCCTACAGCACCCTTTTCAATGATACTCAGTTACCTCAAGATGTAGAGAAGGTCTCTGAACCTAAAAACAGAGCAGCAGGCAGAGCAGCTATCCCAACCCTTGTGACAAGCACTGTGGCTACTCAAACCCTAGTGGCAGGTGCTGCAGCTGAACCAGAGAACCAACTTGTACTGGTGTCAGCTGCCCAGTACAAAAAAAACATACATGAAAGTATCAGTTTGCCCTGCAGTGGATGACAGTGAACCAGAGTCGCCATGAGAACAGGTGGAAGAACCAGAGGTGATCATTTGATCCCTATCCCTGAGTGAATTGGGAGATAATGTGAGAAGATTTTGTCTGACATCCAGGTGAGCACATTATCACCTGGCTGCTCTGATGCTGGGGTAATGGGACCGGTAGTTTGGAATTTGAGGGGAAGGAGGCCAAACAGCTGGGTTCCCTGTCCAGGGAAGGGGCCATTAACAGGGAAACTGGAAAACAGACACATGTCCTCTGCCTCTGGAAGCAACTCCTGTTAGGTATAAAGGAAAGGTACCCCTTCAAGGAATACATTACCCATCACCCAGGCAAGTGGACCACCATGGAGAAAGGTATCCAGTACCTAAGGGAATTAGTTGTGCTGGACGTGATTTATAGTGACCCAGCTGCTAAGCTAACAGATACAGACAAAGTCCAGCGCACACCACTCATGTGGCAAAGGTTCCTATGAAGTCCACCACCATCATATACCAACTCATTGGTAGTAGTGTGCTGGAAAGATTGTTCTCTGGGTTATTATAATTCAGTAGCAAGAAACATAAGGATATACATTACTTCAGAGGTTGTACAACTGGGGAGTTTTGCACAAACTTAGTGGCACAAAGTGGGAAGGAGGAATGGTGGATGAGCTGGCTGGCAGACTCTAGCAATGGGAAGGCAGTTTCTCCTTCTCCCTGTCAGCCTGTGTTTTGGCTGTGGAAGAACTGTCCTGGGAGTCCAGCAACTCAAAGAGGACACGTCCTACTCTCTACCTGTATGGGCCTGTGTCTTGGCTTTTGGGAGTAGATGCTTCCCTGTCTCAGGGGAAGAATACTGAATGTACACACCACAGGGTACCCTGTGGTTTTACCTACATGGCCATGGGGAGGACACGAAGAAGTGGGATGGAAAACCCACTTCAATCCTTGCTGTGTGAGTACATGAATTGCGTGGGAGAGCAGGCATGAAAGGGGATCCTTCAGAGAAAAATGCTGCTCCAATTTCCAGTGGGAAATTCCCCAGACAGAATAGAAGACCTGATCTTACTTATGATCCTCTTGGAGCAACTTCTAAGTCATTTTCAGAAGTGCTGTGTGACTCTGATCAGGATTAGAGGGGCCCAGCCAGGTGAAGAAAAGGGACGGTTGGGTTTACTGGACTGTGTGGATCTGATGGCTTGGCACATTGGACCCACAGGAATATAAGGCATTGGTAGATAGAGGTGCACAGTGCACGCTGGTGCCATCAAGCTATAGAGGGGCCAAACCTTCTCTGTCCAGAACAAACTTCTCAGCTATTTCTGTGCCTTCTCACTTTGTGCCACCAAGTCTGTGCAATACTTCACAGTTGTATGACCTCTGAAGTAATGTATATCCTTATGTTTCTTGCTACTGAATTATAATAACCCAGAGAACAATGCTGGACTTTTTGTGCTGATTTTTTTTTTCCATTCCTCTCCATTCAGTTTTGGAATATGGAAATTGGAATATGGAAAATTGGAATATGAAAAGTAAGGAAAAATGTAGTTTGCTAGAAGTTTAACGAAGAAGTTACTAATGAAAACAAGTCTAAGCTTACAGGGAAGGTCGAGATTATGAACTGTCAAACAAATCTGAATAACAAGGTCTAAGAGATAGCATTCCTTGATACTCTGAACTCTTCAATAACAATTTCAACAGAAAACTTGTGAGTTTCCATTTTAAGTCATAATGGCATATTGTATTTGGCTGACTCACTGATTTCCTGGCCCAAAAGTTTGTCTTGTAACACAAATCCAATTGTGCTAACAAGAATTTATCACAGTAATGGACTTTGCTTTTTAAAAATAATTCCAAAGAATTGTTTATGTATTCTTGTAAAATATGCATTTATTTGATTTTGTGCATGTAGATCGTGTGGAAGAAATCTTCCACAGCCCCCACCTGAAAATGAAAGAGTTTTCCAGTCATAATATTAAAGAAGACACTATTGATATTTTTGAACATAAATTCTCCTTTTTTTAGGAAGATGAGATTTTAATCATAATTGCATTGAAGTTTTCTTTTATTTATTTGCTTTAATTTATGAGTTAAAACTGTGAAGTTCATAATATTTTGTTATGTCTCACTGGTGCTACTGTTACAAATTACCCTAGGTTTTGGCTTGCCATAAAGAGTATGCCCCAGAAATCTCACAGGATGTATAAAGGTGTGACTTGTTAGAACTGCAAGTATTCAGAAGACTTGTTCTATACCCTGTATTTCTAACAGCTTGGTTTTCTCCTAAAACAAGTGTAGCTATGATGTCTATTCCCTTTTTTTTTTGTTCCAGTCCTTGTTAGGGAGATAGGAAAGACTGCTACTGACATCTCAGGAAAGACATTAATGGCAAGACTGAGCAAAGTTTGCATCAATCTGTGATTTTAGAGCTGTCATCAAAGGTATGTTTCTTTAGGTAAGAAATTCCAGCAGCTTCTACAAGTCAGCATTTGGTTCCTGATGTTATACATGTAGGTAAACTGAACCTAGGGTCCTGAGCTCCCAGTGATTTCTAGTGCAGTGACTGGTGTTACTGTCACAAATTTATCCCTGTTTCTGTCTTTTATACCTCTATTAGTTTGAAATAAACAGTTCCCTGGTTTTGCCTTTCCTCATTATTCACCCTGCATTGTCATGGAGCTGTTAATTATAGCCAGGTTTTACTTAAAACATTAAAATGTATTTAAATGTGTTAATATATGGCATGAATTGCACTAATACCCAAACTGAGTGAACTGTAGAAAGAAATGGCTCCTATGGTGGAAGACTTGCTAGATTTTATTTTGCAGTGCTGAATGAAGATTTTGTCCAATCATAAAATCATCTTTACCTTTCCCTGTATTTCAGCTGTTTTTGAACACTGTTGCACTTCTAGACCCTCCACACCCAAAATACTGGAATTCACAATGTAGTAAAATAAACCATTAGGCATACAGCGTCAAAAAAGTCCTAAGTGGTTTTTTTTTTAATCTGTATGTTCAGTGGTATTAGGCTGAGCTGCTACTCTGGAGTAAGACACTGAACTTGATTTTCTTGTTGTTTTACATCATACTGAAGGAACAGCAAAGAAATGTTTTATAATACTACATTTAATATTACTCCTAGACTGAAAGGAGAGTTTGCAAAGAAGCTAGGAGCTTAGAAGGAAATAAAGCTTGTACCCATTGTCTTTGTAAGGGAGAGACAAAGACCTTGTTAAGCCCAGCCAGGCAGCTGATCTGTCTCTGAATCTTCTCTACTGGAAAGCATCTGCCCTAGTTACACCACCCAGCAAAACATGGTCACACCTAAGAGGCTGGGGCTAGCTGTGCACAGCCATATTAGAGTTTGAGGGAACAATCCAGTTCTCAGTGATGGGAATCCATCATCTTCCTCGGGGGCT
>NW_008616792.1:0-3174 GCF_000691845.1 Merops nubicus | reverse complement strand
TTTATTTTATTTTATTTTATTTTTCCCAAGCTATGCTTGGGGCCTTCACAAAACCTGTTAACCTGATGTGATCTGCCTGAGATCCTCACAAGAGTCCCTCTGGGGAGCAGAAACTCCTCACAGCATTTTCTCTCTGCTGGAGTCTCTCTAGCTGAAGATCTTGGCGAGGCTGAGGAGATTAACAGGAGCCTTTGGGGACTGAGGAGATCTGCTTCACAACACAGCTTTAAATGTTGACTGGAGTCATTACGAGGTGCAAAAGCTCTGCAAGAGCCCTCAAGTTAATTAGTGGAACTTGCCAAGGCCTGTCAGAGACTTGGTGATCAGCATTGGAACCTTCAGACTTTTGGCAAAGCTTCGGAGACAACGACATGCCAATGAAAGGCTCTGGTTGTGCTAAGTAACCAAGAGCACATTCCCTCAGAGTTACTATCATATCTTGGAAATGGCAAAAGCATAAGAGCAATTAATGAACTTCATAGCAAACCAGGTCTCACGCCCTCTGTAAAATTTGACCCAAAACCCCACAAAAGTCATCTAGTGGTCAATATATCCCATTTTCCCAATATCTTTGGCTCAAGATTTGATGAAATAATTTCCATTAGTCAAAACTGCAGGCTCTTGTAAGCTGACATGACACATTTGGAGCACCTTATAAAATAATAACTGTATTTGAATATCCATCTTGAAAATCATTAGAGTGAAAATTGGCACTTTATGGCATAGAATAGTAATAATTTATTTCTTGAAAATGCATTAGTCTCAAGATAACACTTTATCAATCGTTTACCAACTAGGGCCTACAGATATTTCTGGGACAGCAGATGTTCACCTTTGCTGTAGAGGATCGTGTTTTTGTCAAAAAATACAGACACTGTTATCAGCAAGGCAAAATAAACTTGGAAGAACCCAAAGGATGTGGTTGAAAGCAGCAACAGTTCTTCTGTAGAATGGCACTTTGCAGAGGAGATATGCACCAGAAATGCCAACGGCTAGTCATCTTCAGTCATAACACTGTTTACAAAAATGAGGATGTTAATGTTACTATTGCAGCTAAATTTTAAACAGCTTCCACATGTTCAGACTGGTTTGGCCTTGTATACAGCAAACCAAAGTTGACAATGTTGTTCATAACATTAGGCCTAAACCCCATGTCCCATTATATGTAGATGTGTTACCCTCTGCTTTCATCAGTTCAGTTATAGTATGATGACTAATGATGCTCTGAGCTTTTAACTTGGTGCCTCTTCCTACACTGCAACCTGATGTGTATGTCCAGACTCATAATGCAATTGAACAGACACCCTCCTGTTCACAACTTTCCTGCACCTTGCCCTGCTTTCTTATGTCCAATTGAGAACAGCAGTACACTAAGAACTTGAAGTTTAGAAAATCAGAAGCATCATTCTGCAAATATTTCCGTGAAAAAGACTCCTATAGGGAAATCACCCTCAGCAAACAGTGTTGAACAACAGTGTTTAAGGGCACTGGTAACAAAAAAGTAATGCTTTCCTTTGCAGTGTCCACCCAGATAATGTGATTTGGCTTAGGATGTAAGCAATATAAATGCTTTCCAGAATGATTATTTTGCACACATTTTCTGACAGTAGCCAGCATTATTATTATTATTATTATCCAAGTATTTGACCATCATAATACATGCCCTCGTACTTTTGATTGATTTTAAAGTGTATCTTAGGGATTGCTTGGCTGATTTTGTATTTTCATGGAAATGTTCTGCTTAATGTCCTACATCTGACTGACTAAAGTGAAGACAGTACTCACGAGGGCGTATGGTGTTGTACTCGTCTAAGTACATACCTCCAAAAATGAAACTTCAGACATGATCTCAGCATGACACCCCCAGTCTTTTCCTTATTTGACAACACCATGAGGATCAAGACAAATTGAGGCTTTTAGTATTATACAGTCCTAGACCGCTGCTTCTACCACATGTGTGCTTGCCTATTGACTGATCACACCATAGATGCCGCTGCATTTCAGTATCTACAGTTTTGCTGGCTCAGGATGTACTTGGTCCGTTCACCAAAACAGCAAACCTATATTTTAGTCAAATGCTTAAGCACAGATCTCAAAATAAACCAACAGCAAAGCCAGATATTCATAGAATCATAGAAACATAGGATATTTTGAGTTGGAAAGGTCCTTAAAGATCTTCTAGTTCCAAGCACCCTGCTATGGGCAAGAAAATCTTCCTCTAGACCAGGTTGCTCAAAGCTTTATCTAACCTGGTCTTGAACCCATCCAGTGATGGAGCACCCACAGCTTCCCTGGGCAACTAGTTTCAGTGTCTCACCATCCTCACAGTGAAGAACTTCTTTCTAATTTTTAATCTAAATCTATCCTCTTCCAGTTTGAAGCCAACACCCCTCATCCTATTACTACAAGCCCTTGTAAAAAGTCCCTCCCCAGCTTTCTTGTAGGCCCCCTTCAGATACTGGAAGGCCACAATCAGGTCTCCCCACAAGCCTCCTCTTCTTCAAGCTGAACAAACTAAACTTTCTCAGCCTGTCCTTGAAGGAGAGGTGTTCCAGCCCTCTAATGATCTTTGTGGCCCTCTTCTGGATCTGCTTCAACAAGTCCATGTCTTTCTTGTGCTGGGTCTCCAGAGAGGGCCACAGTACTCCAGATGGGATATCACAAGAGTGGAATAGAGGGGGAGCATCCCCTCCCTTGACCTGCTGGCCATACTTGTTTTGATGCAGCCCAGGATACAACTGGCTTTCTGGGCTGCACTCACACATTGTTGTCTCATGTTGAGATTTTTGGCAACCAACACCCCTAAGCCTTTCTTCTCAGGACTGCTCTCAATCTATAATCCACCCAGACTGTGTTTGTGCTTGGGATTTCCCCACACAGATGCAGTACCTTGTACTTGGTATTGTTGGAATCCATGAGGTTGGTGTGGGCTCACATCTCAAGCCTGTCAAGGTCCCATTGGATGCCATCCCTTCCCTCTGGCATGTCGACTGCACCACACAGCTTGGTGTCATCCACAAACTTCCTGAGTGTACCTTCAACCCCACTGTCCATATCACCAATAAAGATGTTAAACAGCATCAATCCCAGTACTGATCCCTGAAGGAACACCACACGTCACTTGGATACCAAGCCATTGTCTGCAACTTTTTGAGTGTGACCATCCAGACAATT
>NW_008616791.1:40997-99519 GCF_000691845.1 Merops nubicus | reverse complement strand
TGACCCCCATGTCTTTGATATGCCTAGGAAACCCTGCTTTCTCCTGCTCTGTTCTGTCTTGATTTCACAACATTTTCTTACAGCTTCTTTTTCATACATCTCTTTACAAAGCTATCCACTGAGGCTAAACCATGGTTTTGTATCAGGTATTTCTAGTTTTCTGAAATATTTTTGATGTTACTTCGTACCTTATAAAAATTAATCGGACTTATCTTGCTCTATGTTCTTATATCACATCATTCATCTACTTAACATATTTAACAAGGTTGCTCTGAAAATATTCAAATTTACTTTCAGCTTATCCATCTGTTTTGTTTTGTTTTTTTCTACAACATAACTCTACTAAGTTCTTATTAGAAAGCTATTACTTAGTAATGGGAACTAAAGAGTTAGTTAACTTTTTACAATTTGAAAATATAAAAGGATTTTTTTTTTTTGTTCTAGACTTAAAAGAACTGAATTATTTGTTAAATTGGTCCCAGTTTTCCAAGACAATTAATTACTATTCATAATATACTAAAGGTGAATTACTAACTCCTTATGATGAAGTTACAGTGAAACATCTAATCAAGCCCTGCCTCACAGTGCTGTGGCTTCCTCTTGATCCAGATCTGTTACTTTTAACTCCACAAAATCTGTTGTAACAAACCCCTTCTTCCTTGTCTTGTGTGCATCTTCAGCTCAGTAGGAAAAGAAAATGTCAATAATCAATAGAAAACCTTACATAGAGCTACAAGATTTTTACCATGGGAATGAAGAATTTATGGTTTGGAAAGCTTCGTGCTCTTAAGAAAATCCACTCTGATAAACATTGGTGGAAAAATGCCTTTCTGTAAGTTTGATTTGAGCCACAGCCTATATAAAGCACACTGGATATGAATTATTAATGCATTAAGCCAGAAGGCTTAAGAAGAAAAGCCCTGTGCTCCCTCTCTAGGAGATGGAAAAGGTAGCGTGGGAACACTTCATTTGCATAAATTATTATTCAGCACCAGTTTTTTTTTTTAACTCAGCATTTTGCTGTACTAAGAGTCTGTATGAGCCTAGAAGTACTGTGTGATGCTTGTGAGTCTGCAGAAGGGGGAAATGATTGTGGAAGACATAACCTATTGGAACTGGCTGCCCTGAGCAAATTTTTAGGTGGGGAAATCAAAGCCAATAAGCATCTCCATTGATGGGCTGCTTGTAGAGGTCCTGTTTTGCTCAGAGATGTTAAATGTTCCACAAAGTAGATGTTGCAGGACAAGATCAGCAGTGACACCTTTGAATAGAATCCAGTAGCAGAGATTTGTCTGAACCTGAGCAGGGGGAAAGAGCAAACCAGTCCTGAGATTATCCTGACTACTTGAATTTGTGAAAGGGGATTTAAAAAGTAATGGTGAGAATCTCATGAAAGAGGGGCTGTATTTCAGAAAACAATGCAATGCATAACTGGAGCAATGTAGTTGTCAAGGTTTAGGGTCAGGGACATCCACTAGACCTATAACAGATGATCTCTATTAACCCCTCTCCTCTCTCAAACGGGACAAGAATGTGAGAGACATATGGATTAAAAAGAAAATTAAAACAGCTTTAACAAAAATAAAAATAATAGTAAAATGAAATATATATTAAAATATATACAAATCCAATATCGAACCCAACCCCCCTGGTGGCAATTATATCCCCGTCACCACTGATGCTGTGGGCAGGCACTGGGGAAGTCCCACACTGGACTCACTGGCAGACAGGAATCAGTTTTGGAAGCTGGATTCTGGAACTGGATTCAGACACACATGTATCAGGATCAAAAGCAGAATAGACACAGTCCTTGAATGTCAGCTACATAATATGAGAGCTTGACCCTTGTGATCCCTCAGCTTCATACTGAATATGATGTATATGGGATGGAATTCCTTGCTTTTAGGGTCACCTGTCCTGTCTGCTCCTCCACTCCGGTGCAGCTTTCTATTTGCTGCAGCCCCAACATGGTACACAGGATTTAGCAGTGACCTTGGTCTGCATACCAGTCCTTGGTAGTAACTCTAAATATCAGGTGTTATTACTACCAGAAGCAGACCCTGAAGTTGACTTTCATAGACAGTAAGTGCAGTTACTTAGAAGACACTTAACTGAAGACTAAAATCACTGAATTTCTGTAAATCTCTTGAATTGTAGTTATTTTCATTCAAATAAAAATAAGATTTTTTTTCCCACTAGCATAAAATCAGTTGCATGTTGATCTGCATTTATTCATGCAGTTCTAGACATGTTCCAGTGAGAAGACATTACTACAGTTCATTTTGCCAAGTGTTAGCTAAATACTGGTAGACCTTAATTCTTGCTTACAACAAAACTCACAGCGGCACAACCACTCCCTTTTTCAGCAAAGACCATGGCTATGACTGGTCAGACGATGAAGTATGCTTTGTTTAGGCCACAACCATGTAGTGACTTGAGCCAAAGTAATTTACCATGGTTTTCACATCTTTTCAATGCCTCGGAGGTTTTTGGTGACTTCTTGCTGTCAATGACGTCGTCTTTGTTAAAACATTCCTGGGTGCTCCCAAAACTGTGCTTTGTACTGATTGTATATTTGGTCAGAGATGACAAACTTTCATTCTGTGTATAAATCTCCGTCTTTCCTGATGCTCAAATGCAAGCATGGTATTGTCATCTCTGTAGAAAAGACTACTTTACAGTTAAGAATTTTTTTAATCTTTTTTTAGAAAGTCAAAATTACTTTGCACGAAATACAACAGATGCATTTAAAACTTCCCAGTTGTTTGTTTCCAGTATATAAATCTGAGTATTTACAGTATTCATTGTATTTCCCTAAAGGTTCTGCAAATGTTAAAGTAGCATAATTCAATTATATAAAGCAGCAGGAAAGCTTTTCTTCTTTTTGACTTGATATACATAATAGCATAAGTCAATATTCATGCTCGTATTAATTAAAAAAATAATATATTTTTATTATTGTTGTCAGAAATAATAATATAAAAGCCTGAGTAAGTGGATAGACAATGTTCGAGTTTCCCCACTTCACAAGATTATTTTCAGTATTTATTCATACTGCAACTAGTCATGGGTCAAAATCAACTGTGTTAGGCAACCTGTATTTAAAAGTTGGGCTGCAAGCTTACCTTTGGTCTCATCTTATGCCAGAAGAAAAGTACAGTGAGCTCCTCTTCATATGCAGAACTCCACTTCTATTTTAAGTACCTCTGCTTCCCATGCCCTGGTTGCTTTTAGGATAGTCATCCCAATTGCTATTAAAATATAGAGACTATATCAAAGACATTTCTGAAAGGCTTGAGGCTTTGTCCTTTCTGATAGTTATGTTTCAAAAGAACACCTTCATAGCGTTCAGACTCTTGTCCAAATTGGATTTCGTTAAAGTGAATATAAACACACACATAAATCTGAGAACACCAGGGGAACATCACAGATAAAATTTAGGCTCTTGAAGTCTAAACTACCTAAGCTCTCATATATTAAAGTTAGTTTTAGTTATGTAAGTTTAGAGAAGTAGTAAACAATTGATAGACATATCCACAACTCTCTCCATACTGATTCTAAATGCAGACATGTTCTATTTAATCCTCAAATTATAAAATGTAAACTAAGGTTTGGTAACTCTTCACTAAGGAGCTGAGGGCTTGCCTTGCCACTACCCTGATAGTTTTTCACTGACCTGTGTGATGTTCCTGATTTTCATTATTAAAAGTAGACTGAAGGCCAAAGAAAAAGGTGAAAGTTACACCTTGGAAGAGTGTTAAGTGGCGACATCTTGCTTTTTAATATAGATCTTAATCTCTACCGTTCCATCTTTTTCATAACAGAATTCATGAGGTCTATCAAAAACCATGAATGAGATAAAAGCACAATTATTTCATATTGCTGCAATCTTATGGTTACAGCAAAGGATTATTCAGAAAGCAGTTCCCGCAAAAGAAAGGAAATAAAAAAAGGTCTGTATCAGTGTGCATATGTATGCTCTTTTTCTCTTTCTTTCCCTTGATTTTTGCTTCACATGTATAATGCTAATTTTGCCCAGTATCTTAGCAATTTCACACTGCAGTGTGACAGATATACTTTTAATACTTCTCATAATAACATGTAAAATACATGCAGGTGAATATTTTAGAGACAATGTATTCAGATATTGCAAAAACTTCTGTGCTAAATAAAAGAATATAGTAACCAGCTAAGTAACAGCTGTTTGTGTTGGGCAGTACAGACAGTTTCTTAAGATCCGATGCTGACGTGCTATGTGCTCTTGGAAAGATGTTTTCAGTACTGGTCTCTTTACTTTGTTTCCCACCTTCTGATCATCTTTTATATATAAAACATATTCTCCTGTTGGAACCAGAAGCAACGGTGGAGCAGGTGGGCCTAGTGTCTGATCTCTAAGAACCAGAAAGTATTACTTTAGTACCATGGTTATTTTGCCTTCCACCAGCCTGCCCATTCCCCCAGCTCACTGGTGTTGATGATTGCTAAGTAATGTTACTTCTCTTCTGAAGGTCACACGAAGTATAAGCAGGATGTTATAAGACACAGCATGGTTAAGGAAGATCACTTTCAGAAAAGATTGAAACCCAATGTTCCTAAAGGCATTAAATTTGCAGTCATTGTTGGACAAAGGAAAACCATCCACAGACTGAAACTGAGTAGTTCCCTGACTGAAGCCCTTGTCCATCATCAACTGGAAAAGCTGATAATCGTTTCTGTAGTAAGTGTGTTACACAGTGTCATCAGTCCTTAATTGGTTTGTGAGTGCAGTGGAACTGCTTAACAGAATTATACCTTATTGTTAAAGTAGGTCTGTGATACCAGCACACAGGAGCAACAGTAAGGGACAAAACTGCAGCTCATGTGTTGAGTAATACACCAGAGGGCAAAGGGAGACTTCCTCCTTGTCATCCCATCCACATAGCCCTAGTCAGCCACTGCTCTACAAGCAGGTGCCCGTGTGCCACATGTGATCTCACTTCAGTGCTCTACAGTCCGTGGAAACATCACACACAGCTCACATTTTGTGCCCTGGGACCCTCCATAGACACAGTGTGACAGGACAGCATGCAGGCATGCTGCAGACATCCCAGGGCTTAGGGAGTTCAAATGCAACCCAGCCAAGCCTTCTCTCCTTCCACCTACATGGTATCTATGTCCCTCGTTAGGTGTGAGGAGGAGGCTCCTGGCAGAAGAAATCCACAGATTTTCTTTTCTTTTACTTGCATCAAGACTACAGAGGTGTTTTGCCAGAGTTTGCAACATTCTGTAATAATGGACTTCTATATTCCTGTGAAGCTCTGTGCTAAATAACCATTTTCCAGGAGTCATCTTTGAATACCTTTGCCCAACTTCATTTAAGTTCTAACATCTAAAAATCACACTGACTTTTTTAATTGAGACGCAAAGCTTACAATGCATTTTAGTCCAATGCAGCCAAGATTTAAATGCTTCACTCCTGAGGTTACATAAACTCCAGGAAGCTGTTATTTGTTAATGGGAAAAAGGAAACTCACCCTCTGTAATTAACATGCCTCAATGAAGACTGTGTTCTTTATTGCCATGGATTCTGAGAGAACATGGCACAAGAGCAAATGTCAGTTCTTTGTGACTCAGAACTCATTAATATTTCTACAGCCTTTTATATATCACTGAGTTAAAACAGGAAACTTATCTTTCTCGATAGTACCCTAGGAGGAAAGTAAACTAAAAAAGAAATCCATATTGCTTTATCAATTGCTCAGTGAAAATGTTGAACTTTTCACTCCATCATAAACTGGCAGGACTTAAATCAGTTTCTAGAAGTTAAAAATTAACATTTATTCACTTCTCTCAATAAACTTAAGAGAAACAGTCTCACGTAGATTTCCTTAATCTCATTTTATGTACTCATTCTTTATGATGACTAAATTACAACTCTATCATAAACTTGTTTTATAGTATGATATTTATGTTGATTTAACATATTTACATATATTATTTCTAAGTATCTGTATTTGTTATTTGTATAAATTCACTTATTTGTTCTAGTGAGCAAAGTTGTGGGGGAAGGTAAACTCAGTTTTTGGCTGATAGCGGCATTTTACACATCCCAGGATAACAAGATGTTGCACTGTAATATTCACTTCTAAATCAGGGACTTTCTGCAGTAAAACAATACAGTAAAAGGACCAAAAAGTCTAAATAAAGGATGCTTCCAAGGGGAAGACTAATCCCTCACACATGTTCTTGTTTAAGGGTACAATGAATATTTGACTTCACTTTTTCTTGACAGAAAAGTTTAATGGACTAGTTTCCACAAGGGGTTAAAAGAATTCTAAGGAAGCATATTCTGCTATGGAAAAGGGACCTTAGCTTCATAGGAAAAACAAGGTCATATGCATTTCAAAAAAGTGTCTTGAGCTTGGTGTCTGAATTTCCAGAGGCAGACAGAAAAATTAAAACAGGTCAAAAGACAGTAAAAGGTGAAAGAACATATCTGTTGTGAGGACTGAGCAGATAATAACCTCCCATAACACGTGGATACACTTTGAAGTCAATATAAATAAGCGAGAAATTCTTCTGGGAACCAAAGACGACATAAGTTATGAAATGAGGACCTTAAACTGAATTAGGGACCAAAACAGGCTCCCTGTAGACTGTATCTAGAGTCAATCACTAGTATCTGAGCTAAATCCCTACATACCAGCTCAAAATTTGATTGAGAGTAAGGTTTTTTTAACACTCATGCCAAGGGAACTACAAAGATAGGAGTAAAGCTACAGAAACCTCTGTAAAAGTCTTAGTACATACATTAAAAAGGTCAAATCCCACTTTGACCTTCCTTAATTTCTGACAAATCTCTTCCTAATATTTTCTTGCATTCATATTCCACACCATACCTGAATATACTGGCCAATGAGGTAGCCTAAGCCTGTGCACACTGATCACAGTGCTTCCCACACAAGCCTTAGGATCACCAGGGACACAGAAACCTGCTGGGGTGAACTTCCAAGTCAGAGAGCTGGCAAGGTAATTTCTGAAGAGGGGTCATCCCAGTGGTTGGCAAGTTTCAAGTCTTCAGACTTCTGCCTCATGCTTTTGCAAGAAGTTAACATGAATTCAAGGAAGAGACCTGGCAGAGGGAAGAATTTGAGCCAGAAGTGGTTTAGCTGAACAGAACTGAGGAGGATCAAAAGACTTATGGAAAATGAATCCCTTGAGTGATGTGGTGAGGATTACATCAGTGGAAGTTTTTCCATGTTTTTTTTAAAGAGGAAACTACTGGATTAAGGAAAAATACAGATGTGTGGCAACTAATGTCAGATTCAAGAGGAAGGAGAAACCAAGAATTTATTCATAGTCCTGTTTCCAAGAGGCGGATAGACTTGAACAACACTAACATGGAACACAGTATGAGATACATGACAGTAGGTTATCAGAAACTTTGGTAAGCTTGTCATATTTTTCCTATTTTTATCTAAATCCAGGCCTACACACAAAGTAGGAATTGATAGAGTACAGCCCAGAAGATTAGTGAAACAGTGCCCTAAAGTGGGGTGGAGGAATGATAATTTTAGACACCAGAAGACTAGTTACAGTTCTTTCTATCATGCTTCCTATGTGAAATCCAACAAAACACTTAGGTTTTATAAAATAGTACCTTCTTTTATTTCTGTGATCCTTTCTGTTATCAGCTTAGAGCATTCAGCACAGTCAAACAGACATCCTATTGGCTAAATTAACACCATCTTGTTCAGGAAAAAAATCAGAATAGTTTTTCCAGCCACAAATTCAGCTCAAAAATATCATCTGCATGTGCAGCTTAGCCTGAAAACCACAGCTGGTGGTATTGCCGGGAGAAGGAAGATAAAGAGGCCGTTACAGGGAGGGGGTGGAGGGGGAATAGACTTTTCCAGGAAAAAAACCTCCAGCCTTCAACTCCACACACAAGCAAAATATAACCTTCAGGTACCACACTTTCACTGGAGAACTCTTCCAGTTAACATAACGCGGCCATACTGAGGCTACATTTCCCAGAGATTGCTTCTGTCACCATGAATAGGATATTTGTGTAGACAAGAACATCTGTGTGGAGAGTAGAGAAAAAGGAAACTCATGGGAAGGATACAAAACCTGGATCCAGGCATCAAACATGGCCTGGTCTGGTGGACAGAACTGACCACATACAATATTTTTAAGAGGCTTCCTCTTCCCTCCAGTCTACTTTCTCTGGGTGGCATGGATGAATTGTGAATTATCACCTCATTTTCTGTAATTAACCATACCAAATTTCTGCACTTTTTAATATTCATCCATTATTGCTTTCACTATGACACTTTGTAATGGACATACTAAATGGTAGGAAGCTTCTTCCGATTTCAGTACATGAAATAATGTGCTCCCACTTCCACACACAGACAAGAAAATTAACAATCGGAAATGAGACGACTTATAATATGTATTTCTCATGAATCACTGACAAAATATTTTATGACCTCCTGTGAGATATGAGGCAAGTCAAAGGAGATATTAGTAGATATGTTAAAAAGGAGAATAATTTCAGCAGAATATAATACTTCTCTGTTCCAGAAGTACCTACAAAAAAAAGTTTCCTGGAAAAGAAATGGTACTGTTCATGGTAGACTCTTATCTGGTGTAAGGTCTCTTAGAACACTCATTTAAGGCCTCTGAATAGAAATATGCTCTCCAGAATGGTACTTCAGTATCAGATATGAACATTTTATTACACTATTAAAATAGATGCTGATTCTGACTTTCTCCAAATTATTTTCTTTTGTTTATGTGTTTAGCTTTCTGAAGTAAAGCTGTTGCTTTACCATAACAGTAAGAGAACAACAAATAAAAACAAACCTGTTGTTTTTGTGTTGGAAACATGATTTGCCAGAGACTGGTGTGGGGGAAGAAGGAGGGGAGAGGGGTGGTGAGGGAAGGTGTTAGCCACCAGAATATATATTTTTATTTGTCCAGTTAGAAATTAATTTTAGTAAAAGCAGATTATTTTCAGGAATGGCACTGATTATTCCATTATTATGGAATTCTGAAACTGAAGACATTTGTTTCATTTTGTTTTCTGAAAATGAGAAGTATATTAAGCACTAGAATATCTTATTTTTCCATCCCTCCTGACTTTTTCATGCTTATCATTAGGTAAAATGGAAAACAGAGAAAGATCCTTTCCTTTCCCTTTTCTTCAAGTGAAGAAGTTCTGAGACTTCAGGTAAGAAAAGTGAAAATGGTATTTTCTGAAACTGAATGCCAGTGCCTATAGATTAATATGGATTGACAATGAGGTATTGACTTGGAGGTGATTAGTATTAATGATGATAGTGATGAGAAGAGTAAAAAAAAAAAAAAAGTCAAAACCAAAAACTTTTTAAAACAAATTGATTCCCCCTACGAAAAAAAAGTCACTGTTTTTGTTTTTTTTTTTTTTTCAAAATCTGCAATAAAATAATCCTCATAAATATTTCTTTTTTCAATGAACTTTAAATTTCAAAGGGAAGAATACAATCATAAGTAATACATCTGGTACATATGTTAGCCAATTTATATCACATTGAAGAAAAGCAGGTTTGAGATTTCTATTCAATTGGCTCAAGGTTTCTTTCTCAACTGAATCTGTAATGAACTGTTAATTCATGTCATGAGAAAACTCCTTGGAAAGATCACTTCAGTAAACCTTCCCACAGCAACAATGGCTTAAGCCTAGGTTTGACCCATAGCTATTTCTTTGAATTCCTATTTCTATTTCTGTGCCCTGCAAGCAGAGAATGTGGCAAATTCTCCACTGATGACTGTTTATAATTATTGTTTCAAGGCTAGTCAGCCTGGGGTCTTTAAACGTAGAGAGTCTTAACAGGTGCATGAGCAAAGGGCATTTAAGTCTTATTAAATTGAATTTGCATCGAGAATGTGGCTGGGAGTTGAATTTAAACAAACGTAATGTGCATTGTGCAATGAGTAAGGCATTTAGCAAATTTTTACTGCATTACTAGCTTTGAACTGAAGTAAGAGCAAAGATGATTCGTAAATTATAATATGTTAAATATAATAACAACAACATCTCTTTTCAGCCTGGAAAGGGAGCTTGTTTAACTCTCTTCATAGTTTAGGAAGGAGTTTCAAGAAGATAAGTTGTCATCCTCCATAACTCCCCAAAATACCCTGTAACGTCCAAAAATTCACTGAGTTTATTCTCTCACATAGCAAAAGCCTGATGCAGCTGTCATCGCTCTCTGCCATCCCTCATTCTCCCACTTGCTGGTATACCCACTATGACACCACCAAAACAGACTTGCACCTGTTGTGGTGATCAGCCTTTGCTGAACCCTGTCTTCGGCTGCTCTGTGACACCTCCATTAGGTAGCCATCACAACACCTGGAGAAACCCAATGCAAATACCACACAAAGTAACACTGACATCTGACATGCCACCAATGCCTGGCTAATGTAGTAACATGGTTTCTGCCAGAATGTAAGCTGTCTGTGACTCACCTCCTCTGCCAGGCTGTGAGTGTAATGCGTAATACCAGCTGCATTGAAGCTGGGGAATGAGAGTGCTTTCATCTCACACTTCTGGGTCTGGCTGCTTCCTGGCTCCATCCTGGAACATGAGTGATGATGACTCAGGAAGGAAACCTGAGCACATGGTCTCATGAAAGTCACATGATGTGACACATTCAGTCCCCTGGTAAGCATCTCAAGGACAGTCTTAGTGTGTTCCTGACTCCTCAGTCAACTAGCTGCTGCCAACACAAATTCAGAGGGGGAATATTAACCCAGCTTGTGAAAACAAACCTGGCTCTTTTCTACTGAGGAACATTTAATGAGACTGTATACAATCCTAATAACACACATTTTTCTGATCTGTGCTGAGCTGCACTCTACTGCTAATCAGCTGCAGAGGTGGCCTAAGCCCAGCTACTACTGTAAGTGGAAAGCTCCATAATTACTCACTAGCCTGTAACTATTTGGTAGGAGAAAACCAAATGAAGTGTTGGCATTTTGGTTATAGGGATGGCATTCTAAAGAGAGAGAGATGCGTACAAAGAAAGAGACGAAGTGTTCTGACTACAGGTGGGTGATTTTCCCTGGGGCTGGAGGGAATGATCCAGACAGATCTTCTGGATGCGAAAGATCTCCCCCCTGCTGATGACTCTATGGCAGTCTTGAGATCATAAGACCATCTCGGATGTTCCACCAAACATCTAATGACAGCAGTTTCAGCCCATTTTGTTATCAAGCCTGTGACTATGGCAAGTGCAAAAGACAGCAGTTTTCAGTCAACAAGACAAGGAAAGATCAAAAACACAGCAAAACCAGAAAGATTTTTAAGCACAGAATCTCTTAAGGTGTCAAAAAAACTATTTGCTGCTAAATGCAAGTTTTAACATATGAGCTGAAATTTACCTCCCCTCACTGCCCTTTGATAGTCTTTAGAATATTGCAATATTCCACAAGGCAAAAGCAATTTATCATATTATTACCTTCTTTTTCAAACAATGCCAACAATCATTTTCAGTTTTGCTGTTCTCTCCTTTTGCTGAACTCACACTGGATTGTGGAAACTTCCTTATAATACCTTATGAAAGTAGTGAGGGATGTGATTATTGGGATGTCTTCCCTGTGCATTTTTAGTTTGCAGCATTAGGAGATAAAACCAAACACAAAGCAAAAGACAGCTGAAACTTAACATGCCTTGTTCACATGAAGGAACAATGCTTAAACTTCAGTTCTGAATCTTTTCTTTCCTCAATAAACAGCAGGTCAAATTTTGTCCAGAGAAAAATGATGTCCAGGAACACAACAGAAAAGGTGTAATTAAACATGACCATGGTTTAAAAAGTGATTTTTTTAGGGAGAGAGAGACTATGAGTAGGCATTTACAGAGGATGTTGGTGAGCTCAAGCTTAGTTGACTTACCATGCAGGAACAGCAAACTTTGTTTACACTAGTCTCAACTATACTTTGTTCTTACTCTTTAAATGAACAAAAGTTTGGTTTGGGGAAAGCTGTCTAAATCCATGGCTACAGCTCTCAAAGGGAGGACCTAAATGTGCACTGGTTCAGTCACTTAAGCACACTTAGTACCCAATACATTGCAGCTCTTAAGATACGTCTATACCAAAACTGAAAGTGCAGCAACCCAGACTAATTTTAAATTAGCCAGTGCAGTGCAAAGCTCAGTGCAGCCGGGACACTTGTTTGTTCACAGAACTTCTCAGAGGCAAATTGAGGAGCTTGCACTGAGGGTTGCATGCTTGTAATTGAATCATAATCAGTACGTGAGCTGTCTTGTTTAAGGCCAGCTCAGCTAGATCTGTGCAGGGTGTATTCAAAGGACAGCACAGACATCCTCTTGGAGAAATGAACTGGGAAAAGGAAAAAAAGGAAAACGTTATCCACACTGAGATACAGAGAAATAAGCAGAAGGTGTAGTCAGCCCTGTAGCTGTGTCAGACCTTTCCTGGCAGACACATACATGAGTAAGGCTCTACTTACTGAGTGAGTTCTCAGCCTTGCATACATAAATACTGTGGACAAAAGCAGTATGAATCTTTTCTCTTTGATATCAGGAGATCAAAGCATTCTCACAGACACGTTGCTTTGTCACACTGATTTTATGGGACAGCTAGCTTGTGCATTAAGTTTTGTGCATAAATGAGACTTAATAAGATTAAAGAGCTACCCCTGCCTTTCTCTATTTGACCATATCTGCTTATTTAATTTTCCTGATGGTAGAAAGCTATAGTTGTCAGAACAGGCAGTAGATCTGGCTCTCTTGGCACTCTGATTCTTTCATCAAATCATTACAATGGCATTGGGTGAAACATGGGACACAGGGGAAAAGTATTGATAAAAGATTCACTCTGGCTTTTTTCTTGCTGTATTATTGAGTCGTCATCCTCGAAGTGGCTCACTATTTATGATGTGCACAAAATACAAAATTAATTGCTTAATTCAACAGCACTAGCACTGTGGCCTCTGACAGACTTTCATTTATCTAAATGTGTTTTTCTTTCTCTGGATTTACGATGTTGCTTAAGAAAATTAATTTGGTCAAATACCCTCAGAGGTTCAAGGGGGCAAATCACTCTTTCTTTTCCATTGAAGTTATTGTTACTGGATTTGAAAATTCATTTTTAGCAAAGATTAATTTGTAAACATTAGAAGCTAGCCAGATCTAAAATCAAGAAGGTGAAAAAAATACACTGATAAATATTCCAACGTATTTCTATATTTCTCTACATTCCAAACGACGCCCAGATACCTACTGCCTAAACTCTGATGTGATTACTCTCTCCTGTCCTGCAGCAGAGACGTAGATAAATACAATCAAGAGAGGCTGGATGCTATTGCTTTATTGGAAGCAGTATCCACTTGCACAATGGAAGGAAGACCGCCTTACACTTTGGGCTGTGATGTTAGAATTGTTTTTCATACACAGTGCAGCATAATAGAACAGGTTTCCCAGGGAATATGCAAAATATCCATCTATATATTAGCTGTACATATCTCTGTTCAAAGTATATTACGTTCACTCTGATAGCATAAATGCTGTTATCAGTTAAGTAAACTGACCTGAAATGATCTAAAATACTTGCTACTTAGCTAAAAAAAAAAAAACAACTTCCACCAGGAAATAGGTTCCAACTAGGATTGCTGCAAGGATGAAAATGCTACAAATGGAAATGATTCTTAGTGTCTGTTTACTGAAGATGGGGAAAAGGCCCTTGCAGATGGACCCACAACTTCACACACAGTGGGGAGTTACCTGTTCAGGACTCTGACATACAGAAATATGATTTCTATACTTTTGGAGACAAGACAGATACATTTTATTTCAGACATCATTTCAAAATAACAACAGACACTGCAGAATGTGGCACAACAAACAATAGTAAACTGATATAGTTAGATATTAATCATAGTTGCAGTAATATCTCAACTTCTTCTGTGTATTCCCCTAAGTTAAATTCATTATTTCAGGTGTTTTTCTGACACTGATGTACTTTCTTTCCTTGAACAATTCAGTGATATGCAGGAATATACAGACTTAATTTCATGCTTCCATTGTTCCCACCTCTAGTCTGTAAAGTATTCAAATGCCCATCTGCAAATACTAGATATTTAAGAACATGGAAAAATCTGTAATCCAGTGGTTACAACTACCAATTAAACTCAATTTTTTAAATTATTTTTCTAGCAAAGACTGAAATGTAAGCAGTTCCTAATGTCTGGAACTCTGCAAGAATCTAGGTGTGAAGGATCTTTGTCAGTGCAGTAACATAAAGAGTAGAAAAATGGAATGTGTGGATCTAGTTACAGGACTATTATTAAATCTAGCTCGTTAAGACAGTGGAGAAATCACAATTAGTTGCTAGCTAATACCATTGTATAAAGTTGGTGGGGGTGGCAACAAACAAAAGGATTTTTTTGCACTTTTTACATCCTCTGTTGTGTATGTGGTCTTCAGAAAATGCATGATTAGCTGCAGATACAACTGGGAATGCGTCAGAAAAAGTGAAGATCAGTAAAGGAAGATGTGTGCAAATAATGGTGCATTAGGTACTGATGCGCTCTGCCTGTGAGCTTGCAGCAGGATTTCTGCTATCTGCTAAACCCACATCTTTATGTTTGCAAATTTCTATAGTCTTGACATAGCTGTAGCAAATTTGTAATTGTCAAAATTAAACTACAATATGTACATTGAACAAAGCAAAGTCCTGTCTTCTTACGTGTTGATGTAGTCTAAAATTTCTTCTTTAATAACAAAAGTAGACAAAAACAGTAGCCAAAATAGAATCTTAATGGTTTAGGTAAACCTTTCTTGGAATAATGACAGGCAGAACTAAATCTTGCTCTTGATGCAGTTAGCGACAAAATCAAGTGAATTAAATGAGGATATTGAAACATATCCCTCAGTTTTCCTAGAGCTACTTATACCACCTTCTCATCACTTCATACCCTCAGGACTTGTTCTTAGGCTACCGATTGTGAGCAGCTTCAAACAAGTGACATTTTATGGAAAAATGTCAACCTAGTAGAAGATATTATTTTTGTTATTCCCTTCAAAATCTGAGCCCAAGCTTATCATGAACTTCTCACAACAACCTGGAGTCCCTTTCTGTGAAACATAAAAATGCAATATACCACGTTTATAATATAACTTTCTGTGTTGTGTGACTCTAGCCTGATTCAGCTTTGCTCAAGATGTGGATCATGTCCATTTGTAAAATGACAGTACCGGTGATGAGCAGTTACAACATAGCATCACTCAGATTTGATCAGTTTTATTCTGTATCAAGGAAGATGGTGCCTAGAAACCAATTTATGAAGATGGTTTTCACAGTGATTGGCAGTGCAATTAAAAAAAAAAACAACTAACCACCTCACAGTAGAAATGCATCTATACAGAGACTCATAGTCCTCAGAAGTTTAGTGTTTTTTTGTTGTTGGTTTTTTTTGTTTGTTTGGTTGGGTTTTTTTTTTGTGGTTTTGTTTGTTTGTTTATTAGAATACTATAATAATGATGAACTTAGGTGGCTACAATCCATTTATCATAACCACTATCAGAGGACTGATGAAATGAGATAGGAATCAACCACTGGCCATATAAAACACTACTTTGAAATACAGTGCACTTTGTTCCCATTATGACAGTGCTTGTCATATAACATTGATTAAGCTCTAATATTATTGCGCCCTGAAGTACGTTTCATTGTAGCTGCAGAGTTTAAGATGAATAAAGGTCTTGCCTTGTTTTTAAAGAAACACATTCAGAATTGGTTGGAACACCAAACCTTTTGCAAATTATTACTATACTAAAGTCAGACTATGATGTCTAGTCAGACTAGTCATATACCTCCTAAAACAGCAGCTCCTGTGCTGGCTCAAGAATGCACTCTACCCTGTTCCCTGCCCTCTACACCAGCTGTATGGGGCTTTTGGAAAAGGTAACAGATGATGCTGCAAACAGAAGCTTCTCTTTTATCTTTTTTGTTTGTTTGTTTGTTTATGAGCTGGTCATTCTGCTATTGCAACACAAAAACACAATAAAATGTGTGGCAGGAATGATTCCATGGCATATCTCCTGGGGTAGGGCAGTTTCAGATATTGGTCTTCTCAGCAGCACTCCCTAAGGCAGTGGGCTGCCATGAGCAGTTATGATAAATGCTGTGATTTAGCAGGAAAAATGAGAAAAACAAGCAAGCAAACCAACCAAACATTAAACATCAAATATTTTTATCTTTTAAGTTCTCTAGCACACAGTATTTTAATGCCAAATCAGAGCATCTTGCTTTTCTTCACTATGTCAGCACTGAAAATTATGGGACCAACTATTCTTTTTTCCATAGATTGTAGTAAGCAGACAAACGGCAGGAAAGCAAGGGTTTGATATTTGCAAGGTGCCAAAAGCCTCAAGCAATGTCCCCCCATGTATCCAACTCACCTTCCCACAGTCATCAACAAGAACATATAGGAATGCCAATAAAGCCTGGCAGTACCAAACATTTATGTCACATACTTCAGGGTATTAAGCTGTTCTAATATCTCATAAAGGAGCAAATACAAAGCTGACTGACACTAATGAAAATATCCTCCCCCAAACGCCACATGTTTTGGTTCAGGCTCTGGGGAGGAAAAGGATTTTCTTCTCAACATTTAAACTGAGGCAGAATGTGCTATCTGTGAACTTCCACAACATTTAAGACCCTAAAGAAACTAATTTTTTTAATCACATCTTAAATACAGAAATAACTGCCTGAGAATAATTGCCCATCTCCTTGTTGGTGTAAATGCAAATAATGAGGGATGATTCACGTCCAGCTGCCTTGGAAATGGTAACATTTTCAAAGTTTTGAGCCTCATTTGCATTAATCAGAAGTTTCTCAATATATTCATACATATACATTAGAATAGACCACAGCTATTTATTGAAATGATCAAATAAATATTTGCTTTAAAATGCAACCTTACTCTTGATCTATTGTATTCATTAAATATTGTCTGCCTTACAGGGACAGCAGCAAAATCGCACACACCAGTATTATTTTTCTTTGTGTGTGTGCATGTGTGTATGTGTTGAATCTCACCACTGTCAAGTTATCTGAAGGTGAATAAGCTAATTCATACTGATACATGATCTTACTTATGCTTTTAATGTTGTCTACCTGCTTAGATAGAAGTGGATTTTATATTAATTCATTATATGCTGCCCAAAGTGTAAAATCTAACAAGACTGCTAAAACTGCCTCACATAATGTAGAAAAGTAAAAAATGTCTTATTTAACCTTGACATGACTGTATCCTATTGACTATACATGCATTCTCTAAAATACATTAAGGCCTCTTCCAGGTAGGATTCTTAAATTAAAAAATACTAAAGAAGTTTACTGACATATGCAGGCTACCCTAATTTTTCACAGTAACCTATATTCAATATTCTTAATCACTGTGTCTGTTCGTTGATCCTATCTGAGTCTTATGGTTAAAGGAGAATTCATTATGGTTTAGCAGGTTTAAATACAGATAAGAAAACATTTTATGTCCTTAGAAAACAGCAGTTATGAAATATAAATTTAAAGTGACTAATGAGGACAGTGTCTTCACAATAACTGAATTCTTGCTGGTCTTACACTATTTTAAATGAGTGACAGGTGATCAATAAAACTAAAATCTCTGTGATGACTTCTTTCCTCATTACTTTTCATTTATACGTCTATAGATGGATATATTTGCATTTTTGGAAAACAAATGTTGGCACAATTCAATATTTCTTTAGTCTCTGCCATGAATTTTTAATCATTACTTTTAGATGCAAAACTTAGCTGCAAAGCAAATACACATCTAAAGAGAAATCTTAAATCATTCTGCTTTCCACATGAATGGTTTTTCACTGAAGCAAAGGTACAGACCACTGGTTTTGGCAGATTCTAGTCCATTTGATGTCCACTAATTAATCCCAGACTGTACTCCTATTCCTTTCCTTTGCATGATAAACTGACTTTCCTTTTTACTGAAAGCACCTGGGTTTTGGTGTTGCTAACATACATGCTGCCTGTTTTTTACATGGCCATATGCTCTTAATGACAACAGAAATTCCTACGACTTGCTTTATTACTTTCTGTGGCACCTAGCCAAATTTCATAAACTGTGATCCTGAAGGAAGTTGGAGCCCCAGAACTTAGGAGACTCCGCAGACTGGCTACCTGTACCAATGAAGTGCAGGAGAGAGCTTAATGCTAGCAATATAAGCTGAGCAAAGGTCTTTGATACTGAAGAGGACAGGATTCAAGCTCAGAAAGTCTGCACACAGTAAAAATACAATGCTAGCTAAACTAAATACCTCATATTCAGGAAAGAAACCTGAACAGTAGGATACTATGGATAAAAGACCAAGTGAAAAGGGAAATACCTGAAGGCAGATTCCCTTTACAACCTTGAGCTGATTCTTGTCTTTATAGGAAAGAAAAATCCCTCAGGCTTAACATAAAAGTGCTCTATGTAGGTCTAAGTATAAATAAGATACAATGTTTCTTTAGTGTTCAGCATATATACAGCAGCTATGCACCTCTTGCTTCTGAATAAATTCAGTTAAAGTTTATTAGCATCGTTAATCACATCAATGCTCATTTCGATCTCTTCATATACTAACTCTAAAAATGTTTAGAGAAAAAATTGCACTTTGATAATGAAATAAAAAAAAACAAATAAGGACACTGAATTTAAAATGGTAAAAGCCTGTCTCTAATTGATTGTAAACTGATGACAAAGTGAAAACTAGATTTGTTTGAACCAGATGTTTGTTCTAAAGCCGTTCAACCATCAAAAAAAAAGAATGTCTCCTGAATATTTACCAAATGAGGATTGATGAAAAGAGTACTAAAGCTGCACTGAACCTTTTACTTCCTCTGCTAAATAAGAGTCCCAGTGCTTGCACAGAGGGCTGCCATTGAAGCCACAGATTCATGTTTTGATCACAGGCATGGGTGCACACATTGGTGAAGAGTAGTGGGTAATCTGGAAAAAACATGCTTCGAAGCCATCAGGGAATTTATGGCTTTCACAGGGCAAAGGTTCAGAAAACAGCTAGATTGTAAGTCAAGTTTTGGAACAAAAACTGCATCATGAGTACAATCTAAACAGTGATCTTCTAAGGCTAGTGTTCAAGAAAGCACCAGAAACCTCTGAAAGTGTTATGAACTGCATGCTTCTTTTAAGTCAGTAAATTCAACTTTTCACTCTGTCGGGAAATCCTGTTTCAGTTTCATGCAAGCAAAGGTTTAGAGGAGTGAAATGGGACTGTTAATGCTTTCAATTTTCGATTAATGCAAAGAGAGGTTTGAGGGATGTGGAAGACAGTCTTTGGAATAGAAAACAAAAGCAAACTGGGACATCATTTTTAAGAAAGCCCCTGACAGTCCTGACTCAAAACCCAATTATAACTAATACATCATTCAGTGTCAAACAGTTGCATAAAAACCTAAGATTGAAAACAGATACTAGTAACTAAACAGAAAAGATAGTCCAAAGTTTTGAAGCCTACACATTCTTAACTCTCCTCTTTAATGCTGTTATGGGATGCTGCTATGCATAATGTGTCAGTAACAGAAACATCAACTGTAGAAAATTTTCACTTTTAAAATCCCATTAACCTAATATACACTAAATCTATGCTATGTAGCACTTGAGGCTATGGTCTGAAGCAGTTAAGGAAAGGTTGAAATGGTGCTTAGATTTGATGATCCTAGAAGTCTTTTCCAGCCATAGTGTTCTATGATTCTATTGCTCAGAAAAGTAAGAATACATTTCCTCTGAGGGAATCTAATGGAATTAAAAGCAAACAAACAAAATAACAACAACAAAAAACATCCCAAACAACAAAAAAAAGAAAAACCAAAATCCCAAGACCCACAAAATTTTGAATCTGATAGCCTGATGGCTTGAAACCCATTTCACAAGATGAGGGGAACCCTATGGGCAACAACGAAGAGCTCAACCCCTCACCTTCACATTAGAATCATAGAATCCTTTAGGTTGGAAGAGACCTTTAAGATCATCAAGTCCAACCATCAAGCCAACACTCCCAAGTCCTCTGCTAAAACAGATCAGAATCTGTCAGGGTTGGAAGGGACCACAAGGGTCACCCAGTCCCAACCCCTCTGCCATGAGCAGGGACACCTCCCACTAGACTAGGCTGCCCAGAGCCACAGCCAGCCTGGCCTTAAAGACCCCCAGGGATGGAGCCTCAACCACCTCCCTGGGCAACCCATTCCAGGGGCACCACTAGTAGTGTTAGGTGCTTGCTCCTGCACCCTAATCTTTTCTGATAAATTAAGATCCCCTCAAAAATTGAGAGGCTGGATTTTCTTAGATAATCACAAACAATTAATACGTGTTTCATGGCAGCTGTTCTGTCATATTACATGATAGATTGTCTCTTAGGGTCCAGTAATAGCTGGTGTTTAGTTTGAGAGAGAAACAAACATTTCTGAGGAGGCAAAAAGTCTGAAAGAGTTATTGCTTCCAATAAAAATTTGAAAAAGTTTCTATTATGAAATTATTTCCTGAAGACTGGCCAGGAATGAGTGACTTAAACAGTTTCTGAAATAAAGGCCGTTCTTCCAACTTCTAGAAGAACTTTACGCCTACTTTCCAGTCACTTTAACCAAGGACAGTCTTCACAATAACTGCAGTTCTGAGGGAACTGCTGAAGTGCTTCACTTGACATGGATGAAAAGCACAGTCCAGTCACTGCAGCAGACAAGCCAAATTTCAGAGACTGTAGTTTAAGTACACACAGATTCAGAACTCGGTTGGTATAACCTAAATGGATTTTACTTTGAATGGAAATGCACTTTTGAATGTAGTCTTAAAATGGTGTCTTGGGTATGAATGTGAAAGTCAAACATAGCTTAAGCACATTATTCATTAGCAATCAAAAATTCCATTTCTTCACTATTTTTCTTTGTATTTAATTCTTTCCCAATTATAATGCATTGTACTATAAACTTCCAGATTTAACAGTCAGTATGATTCTGCTGCCAGATTTCTATACGTAACTCCTCTTATCAGACACTATTTATTCATACAGAGTCATCCAAGATAATAATGAAGCAACCATAGGCATTTGACATGTTAGTAAATGCAAGATGATAGAATGGAGCATTATAAAGTCCAGATGTATACTGATAACATTTGTGATGTCAAACAGTATTTGTACAGTTAGCATGAAGGGCTTTTTTGCCACAATGAACGTACACATGCAGGGTGACATGCCATACTGGAAAGGTCTAAGACTTTATACCCATTTGTTCAGTAAAGGGCTTAATTCTGCAGCTCCTGCTGGTGCTGGATGACACATTGCTCTGTACTTCTTCCCAGTACACAGGTCATTGCAGGCACCCTTATTTACAGCTGAGTTTCATTTAGAACCTTAAGAGACCTTTTCAACTAGAAATTCATGGGCTATCTTGTAAGCAGGAAAGTAGAATTTTCAGCTGTTTGATGCCCTTATCTTTTTATCACTAACATTGTTTAAGTTGTATTCTCAATTTTCCTTATGATGAAGCACATCAAAAGGACCCTTGTTAAAGTTCCATTCAAGGTGAATTTGGATCACCTCCACTGCTAGAAGGTGAAGCTACCTTGACTCAGTTTGTCACACTATTTGAGAACAGATTTTACATTTAACATGGTCCTTTCTCTATTTAGGATGTGTCCAGGAACCTGCACTTCACAAAAAAAAAAAAAAAAAAAAAATTATTCTAGAAAAAAATCTCAATTCTTTGCTTTTTGCTTGAAGAGAATCAGTTTTGAGGTGTGTCCATGCAGAGACCCACAGTGACCTGCTATTCCTGGAGAGGAACATTGCAGAATCTGACCAAAACACAAACTACCAAAGAGCTGTAACTTTTCTCTGAAGATGATTGTAATACTTTCTGCAGGTCTAACTGACAAAAAAGAAACAAGATCTGTTTTGAGGGCCCTACAATGGAGGTAATACTAGAAGTAGCTACTGCACATCTTTGGTCAGTGAAAGAAAGACTTGGAGGAATTTAGATACCAGTGTAAAAACTGTAAAAGAAGATTCAAATGACCTTAAAAATATCCTAAATGTCTCATATCTTGTCTGAAAGTTTCTCATATAAATATCTTAATTATGTGGATTTTCACCCCCTCCCTCCACCTCCTCACATTAAATGCTCCCAGTCTTGTAGTTTGCTTGCTTATTCTACCAAACCCCTGATGTATAAAGAAAGCAGTATAACTTAAATTGAAGTTGAGGGCTTGCATTATTGGCTTCCTAAAGATGTAAGATATAGCTATGAACATGCTGCGTACTTGTAATACCTGCTGTGATCTGCAGTCTAGCTGCAGCTTGTCAACAGGATGAACACAAGACAGAGTCGTGTATCTACTTGCACATGACAATTGTGAAAAGAAAATTATAAAACCTCACTTAGCCACCAGTCTTGTGGAATGCAAGCTTTAAATAATACAGGAAAGATAACACTAAAAAGAGATTGTCACAAGAAAAAAGTCTTCATCAATGTTCTGTCTAATTTTTTTTCAATATGTATATTTCCTCAAAACTTTTCAAAGACTTGACATTTCTATGGTTTCAGGTTCATTGCCCAGATTAAGCCTAATCTCTTTCCATTATATATTTAAAGTGAGATTTGTGGCTTTGGCTGCATGACTCTTATTGAAGTTAACAGGAGTCAGTACACCAAATCATCACATGCTATTTTGACAGTTTTCACCCTGTGTGTTTAAGTCCGCTAAATAAATGAATGAACCTGAGCCTAATAAACAGTTAAATAAACAAAATCCACTTTGCTATTTTAACTAACGAATCAGACTTCCAACAACACCTGATAAAACTCAAAAAACTGCTAAAGCAAAATCCATTAAAAAACCCCAAACCTCATTTTGACTCTAGGACAGCAGAGGCTCTCAAGTAATAGAGGAGTTCCCCTGACCTACAAGCTTATTGCAGCTGGTTTGAATATGTGAAAGTCACAGCTTGTCAGTATATTTTTTTTTTCTTTGACTAATAAATAGCCAGATTTTAAAAACTTGCATCTTTCTTTTCTGAGCATATTTTAATTATCACAAAAAATACCACTAAATATTCAGAATGCAATTTCAACACTCTGGATGTATATCAGGAATAGGATGAAATCTGAAAATCTCCATTCCCTCCAGAATGTGCAGGACATGTTTACAGACAAACAGATCACTGCTTATCATGTATACAGACTTCATACTTAGCCAAAGTTCAGTAACTTTTGAGCCTTCTGGATAACATCAGAAGTTGAGTTGCTTCCCTTCTTGATCGGGCAAATAGGTCAGATCATTGCAGATGCTACTCCAGTTTCTTGACTAGAATAGTAGTCAACAAGAGGGGGAGGAAGAGATGGGGGGAGCAGCACTTTACTCGAGAAAATCTAATTGTCCAATAACTTAGTTGTCTCCCATTTTGACATGACGTTCAGGATCCTCAACAGAAAGAGGTATTACTCTGTGGCAGAAATAGTTAAGTAAAATATTAACTATTAGATTCTCAAAATCACACCTCTCAGTGGCATTTCAGAAATCAAACAGTAGCATCTTTGCAAAGGCATGGCAAAAGTGCACTAGGATATGTTCTGGACAGTATTTGTAGCATTACATCAGATCTTGCAATATCTTATAACAAGACTTAAACTGAGTTCACTATGGAAATCATGACTCTTTAACGAAGGTAGCTCTGACGGGTGGATTTGCCTACTCTATCATGTCAGTTATTTTGATAACAGAACCAGCTGGCATAGTCTGTAGACCTGGAGTTGTATATCAGCAGAAGTACATGCTTGTATTGGGAGAGACAGTTGTAGAAACAATAGGCTACCTAAGGCAAATTGCACATGACAACTCTCTAGTGCTCTGACACTTATGTCTGAGTGAGGGGAGTGGAAGAACAGCTCACTGGAGTATGTGAAAATGACTGTATTGCTTAATAGATACTATTTTGTCCACATTATGATACTTTATTATAATTTTATGTATGTTATGTATTTTCCATTCTTCTTCTCAACATGATGCCCAGGCCATTATGAATGATTTGTGCTGACTTGGTGTTAATGCATACTGTATATGATCACCCAGTGCCTCTGGAAATAAAGGTGTAAAGTGCTGGTTAACATTCTGTCAAACATTTTTCATTGCTTCTTTACTGTGCATAATCTTTACTGATCACCACAATAATTTATTTTAGAATCTGCCTGAAGGGAATAGCTAGAGGTGTGAAATAGCTGGAGAAAGATAATATGGCACCTTATGAAGTAGCGGCTCAAAAGCTTCCAGCTTGATCCTTGGTTTAAACAAGTACAGCATCATACGATCACTGTATTTTGGCCAGTTTGACCTAGTCACACAGCAAAAAACTGAGAGGCAACCTCAGACAGATTTAATATGTATGGACCCTCTCCAGATCTATGCATATTATTCCTGTTACTATTGCCATTTTCATTCTGTTACTGTGGTAGATAGCCATCCCAGCCATAAACTAGATCTTCATCACACACAACTGATCCCAAAATACAATCTATGAATGAGATGAGAATAAACTCAAGGAAACTACAGACAAATGAGCACAAAGAAGCACAAAGAGTATTGATCGATCTGCCCAAGCAGCTGGTGGTTGATCTGCCCACAGCCTGAGTGTGTGTTCAGTTCCCCTTGGACACCTAATAAAATGTTGTTAATCAATTGTAGCACAAAACCACATTAGAGGACAATTCTCTTTCATGGCTGAATATTTCTGAATTAATATCTTAAACTTCCACTGTTAATACCTGGAGACCTGCAGACCAACTAAAGGATCTTTGCTATAGACTTTTAGTGTGGCTAATTTTTTTGTGTGAAAAAGCTGATTCCCATAGTATACAGATGAAATTAAGATCTGCAAAATTCTAGTTGAGGGCAATGATGGTCAGCTCATGTTGGCAGCTTGACTGGAAAACACTGTTTCATCTCCTTTCCCTTCCTCCCTATGTCTCTTCCAAGTTCTTCCCTGCCACACTCCCTTTATTCCCCCCCCAATTCTCCTTTGTTATTAATGTTTGTCTGTGTAGCACACAAGTTTTTTTAAGCCGTTTACCCATTGAGCACAGTTTACAGGGACAGCCCTGTGTATGCCCCCCTTGGGGATCACACAAAAAGTGCCTCTTCCCTCTGAACAAACCAGTTCACCCGTCTCCTACTTTCCCAGTTCTAACCCCCAACGTTGTTAGAAAAATTTGTTTTTCACAATACAGTACCTCAGAATTTTTTTTTTTGCCTGTCTTTAATTTCAAAAGTTAACAACAGGGACAATATTAGCAAGAGATTAGCTACAAGATGTACTTCTGGGATGCACCTTTTACACTCAGAGCATCATTCTAAGATTTTATTAACATTGGCTCTGAAAAGTTAGAATTCTAATAGCAACTCTCCAAAAGGTGAATTTAATCCTCATTCTTTACCCCACTTTTTGGAGCAGGGAAACTGTTTGTCAACAGCTGCGCTCATTGCTACTGTATCCTGGTATATAAGACACAGCAATTTGTGTTTCCTTTTCAGACAAATAGAGTTTAACAAAACATGAAAGTTAAAGAATAAAGTCCTTAACTAGAAAAGAGCCCACAAACTTAACAGAAGTACAAATATGGCATAACAAATATGGCATAGCAATTCAGAGAAATTGATATATCTGATTAAGACTTCATGGAAATTGAAGCAGTGAGCTGAATAATAAAGTATTCAGAATGAAAGCGCTTAAGCAAATAATTTCTATTTATGGAAACAGAGATGTGTTATGAGATACAAAGTCAGAAAAATTTTGGTATGTATAGGATGAAACAATTAGATGGCAACAGATTTATTCTTGCCATTATAAACACAATGGGTAAGCTACTTCTAAACCCAAGTCATCTGTATAGCCTCTACTCTTTTCTGAATGATAGATTATACATAAATCATGTTTTAAGGTACCCACCACTGTAGTATATGACTTAAACTATAACAAATACCTCTTACCACTGAGGAAGAAAAAAGGAAGAATCAATGAAAATTGACTAAGCTTCTACAGCTCTAGTGTGCAGCTGGTACAAAATAGATGCCTATTGACTTCACAAAAGCTTCACCAGAAGGTGCGACCCCTTCATATCAGTTACACACAACACAGCAAGTTGCATACAAAGAAATTGCCATTTCACATGACATAAGCTTGAGCTTCCTCTCTACTACACAAAAGGCCTGAGCAGCAGAAAAGCAGCGTTCCTACCGCTGCCTCAGTTTGCAGATTTCTTCAGACATGTCATTGTTCTCTGGAAAAAAAAAAAAAAAAAAAAACGAAACACACAAAACCAAAACCACACAAAAAAACCCTTTCCTGTTACTTCAACTATAAAGTATTTATTTCAAAGACCAGGACAAAAGGAATATTTGAAGCCAATGATGCATACAATTTAAAAATCCAACTTGTTGAGTAGAAAAAGCATTTGTTGAATTCAAGACACTGATAGAACTACAGCTGAACAGAAAAGCTACTTCTTAATAAAAATTCCTCCTAATTTATAACTAGTTTTGTGTGAAGTGAGTCGCTGTGCAGATGTGCCAGCCATAGATACATACTAGTAACTAACCATGATAATCAGGTAATGCTGATGATGTAGCCACATACTTCTGCTACCTGAAAACCTATGACTAGGAGACTGTCCAGAGTCTCAGGCACTGAACCAACAAACACAAAATGTGTAAGCAGTGCAGGTAGTTTCTAATGGCTTATACTGGTTCCATTATCAACCTGTCTCACTCTTGTCTCCACTTAGCTGGGGATCAGGAGATATGAAACAATTCCCCAGAAGATAAAAGAACAGCTTAGCACTGCCAAGTCACAACTCAGTTAAGGTGGGCTAAACAGGTAAAACAGTGCTGTCTCTCAAAACAAACAGAAGTATTTATATTCTTATAAAAGTAAAGTCTCTAGTGTGAAGGGGGGCAAGGGAGGAACAAAAAACACACCACAGAAAACCCAAAATGGGACTTTCCAGTTACAAAACAAAATCCTTTTATTATCGTAGGAGCATGGGAATGATTTAAGCTTGTTACTTGGACTGGAGAGTCTGCAGATGTTGTCCAATAACTACCCTTCTACCGCTCTGTGCTCCTATGTCTCATGAAGGGCAAGTCTGAAGATCAGACTCACTGGAAACATCAGCAACAGGACAGTCTTATAAAGAGGTTAAAAATCTAGTGTTTACTTCGGTACCTGGCATTGACCTGGGTTGGGGTAAGAAAAGGTCTCTGTATCTCTTTTCGATCAAACTGGGACAGTGAATATCCTTTTACCCACTGTTCACCTATGTCATTTATGTAGACTGCAAGGACCTTGGAGTCATGATTTTATTTTAATTAGCACAGCAAGCTCTGATCTAGCGGAGCACATACTGCTGGAATATCAATTAGCTTTTAATGCTGCCATTCAGAAAGGCCTCTGTGCTACAAATCTGGAAGCTTTGGGGTAATTTTTCTCAGAGCCCTGAGCGCACCAGTAACCCTCCCTTGCCCAGGCAAGTTTCATCCAAGGGCTCCACACACAACCCCACAGCGTTGGAGCTATACTTCAGCACAGGTTTGTGCCCCACTCCTTGCCCAGGCTGGGCTGCAGGTAAGCCTGTCACAGTACTTTATCCTCTCCTAGTGCCAGCAACTGCCTGGCTTGACCTTAGACATGCCTTGGCAGGAGGGACTCACCTGGCCGTCATATGGCTGATGCTGCCCAACCCTGGCTGCTGTCAGCAGACCTGCTCCACTCTTCTGCTCTGGGTCCTACATGGACACAGGCATGGCCTTTGGCTCCTCGTCATTTGCAGAGCCCCCTGCCCTTGTTGCTCTCCCACAGCCAACCCAGGAAAGGACCCAAGACCAGATGGACTCCCCAGGCCTACAAGTGGAAGGTGTATGACTGGGACCCCAGCTGGGCCTGGTCTGGGTAACTAGTGCTATATATCAATGCCTTCTGGGGCCTGACAATTTTTAGCACTGATCTCTCTCCTCCTACTATCTTCCTCATGTTACCATGCTGCTAGCGTTCTAGCCCCAGAGTAGGGAGTGTATTTTGCTTGTTAGGATCTCCAAGGAAATTACATGTGCAAACTGTTCTTATAATTTAGGTCATCCATCATCTGGTTAAATTTCAGCTTTTTCTTAACTTTACCTTGCAAACACAACCAGAACTACATGCAGTATTCAGTAGTCCTGAAGACAGGCCATGCAAAACAGTTTTCTGTGCTGATTTAAGTACTACCAATTCCAAATGTTTTCAAAAAGCAAACCTGTCAGAATCATTAATTGGGTGAAAATCAAGAGGGATTTTGTTGTTGTTGGTTTTTAAAGCAGTACCTTTGCATTTTATTTCAGCTTCTTTACTTTCAGCTGGGCTGATGAAGAAAGGAATTTGATCTATTTAGAGATTTATGCAAAATACTAAACTATGTGTGATAGCTGAGATGATCCTTTTAAAGCTGATGACTTGACATTAGGAACATAAGTAATATTAAAGAAAGATTCAAAGACAATATGAGTACAAATCCTCCAACATTTATCTGTTGTGCTATTAGAGAATGAATTATTTTTAAAGCATGGAATGAAATACTGCTTAAATACTGTGCTGAAATCACACTCAAAATCCATAACACACTAGTTTTCCCTTGTTGCTTTTACAGACAAGCAGTCTGAAGCAAGACATTCTGTCTTAACCTCCTTATAATTTTCTATCTGAACTTACTCAGGACTGTTTCATACTAGTTTTTTTAATTTGTGGCCACATTTCTTCCAAATTAAGCAGTCTTTTTTTGTGTGCATATATTTGTAGAAAGAAAGCTCTCAACCCTTCATTATGCCATGCTAAATAAGCCAAATTCAGGTATTCTTCCAGTGCAGACTTTCACTTTCCTCAAATCCTTTGTCATCTTCCTTTTTACTAGTAACACTTTCTTACGTATTGCTTACAACATGTACGGAGCTGGAGCAAATTCATGCATACAATTAGTGAGCATCAATAAAATATTTATTTCTGTCTCCTAACTTATTCCCATTAATTTCAGTGAACTCGCAGACAAAAATCTTCCAGGATTATTTTTTAGTAACTTATCCTCATTTATTTCCAAAACACTGAAAAGATACTTTGGCATTACCAGCACAATTTCTTTGCTGGAAATACTGAATACTTCTGTGACTTCAATTTGGTTAATGCTGTTGCTTTGACAGCTGGGTGCAAACAGGCTTTACTATCCCCAACAGGGACAGAAAAATGTTATAGCTTTTCCAAACCAGCCAAACTTAGGCTACTAGTAAATTGGTCATTAATACTTAAGAAGATTGAGGAAAGAGAATTCTTCCTTGTTACAGGCACAGGCATTCAAGGGTAATTACTCGGGTCACACATTCTGGCAGAACTTGTTGAAACCTCTGAGCAAGCCATTCAGTACTTTTTTTCCTTTTTACCAAATAAAACCACTTTTCTGCTATCTTGTGCCTTCTTTAATTACATGATAAGCTTTTGGAGATATTGATTTTCTGCCAGTAGGGATTTATAGTAATATGAAAATATTAAGGAGCACAGAAAAGGCCAGTAATGCCAATAGGACCAGCTGGGCATTAAATTTTGTCAGCAGGGAAAGATTTTACTCGTTATGATGGCAGTATGGTACAGGTATAAACCCCCTGTGAATTCTCTTAGCTCAGTATCTTTTTTTTTTTTTTTTTTTTTTTTTTAAGTTAAATCAAACAGATACACGTTTTCAGAAACTTTTAAAAGAGATTTTACAAACATAACCATATTAGTCCTGCCTTTGCAAATTCAAAGTCCAGTCATGGAAGAGTAGTGAAAAGATGCAGGTAAGGCACTCAAATAGTGTTTCTCTCTTTTTTTCTTTTTTTTTTTTCCTGCTATCCCTCTGCAAGAGTTAGTTTTACTTATCACCTTTATATTTCTAAATTGACATTCCACATATGTCTGGACATTGATAGTTCTCAATCATGAGACAGGTTCCCTTCAAGCAGTTAAGTTTTCTCTTTCTGGGATTACTAATACAACAGATATTTCCAAATATGTCTGCCTTCACTATTGTCTATGATTAGTACCTATCCGTGGCTAAACTATAGTTCTACCACCCAATGACCCCTCCCTGGCCAAAAAGGGTGAATCAGGAAACAGAGGAGACTCACAGGTTGAAATGAAAACATTTGGTGAAACAGGCAAGCCAATACCAGTGTAAAGTAAACAAAATTATACTCAGCTCAGCAGGTGTACAGTGATCACAAACAGGGAGGTAGTGCTCAGAAGCAGGAAGAGCATCTAAAAATCCAACAAGAGACCCCTCGTCCTCAGCCCACTTGCCCTGTTACACTGAGTGTGGCATTTATGGTGTGGGATACACCTGTGAGCCAGCTCGGGTCAACTGCCCTGGCTGACTCCACACTGCTAACGGCCTGCAGACCATGGCTAGCCTGTGATTCTGTCCCACTGAAACCAGGACAATCACTCACATTACCAATCAAATTTTTTTGGTGTCTCAGATATCATAACTTTAAGTTATTAGAAGAACTGACAGCATAGCTAAGAACAAGATGGAAGCCATCTAACCAGGACAACTTATTCTGAAGATTAAGTTCTGAAGCTTGGCACAGCTGAGGAAAGAAATATGGTGAAAGTAGTGATGTACTAGAAGGGAAAATATACTGTGCTGCTTCTCTGTATCAGGTGCAATGTCTTAAGTGATACCCGTGCTGCAAATATTTACATCTTATCTACACATAAAATTGGGTGGCTTATTGTGTTTTTCCTCAAAGCTTTTACACTCTTTATTCAGGGGGGAAAAAAAAATAATAAAAAAAATCATGTAATGATATATCTACTGTTTATATTATTTACTCAAAATTTCATTCTCAGACATCTTAGGGGCAGGAAAGATCACCTCCCTTTTACAAAGAGCATGTCATTAAAGTGTAATGCATCTCTGACTAATGCATTTTCCAGAAAAACACCCACCCATGAAGAAATCCAGTGACATTGCTTTTCAATATATAAAGACGTTTACTTTTTCAAGAAGACTCCTTTACAACTTTTCTCAATCTTTTCCTCTGTCCAACAATTCTAAAAACTTGCACAAATTTGATTTTTGCTTTCAAAGAGTATTTTACCATCACTTATCCAGTGTTTTTGCACGGTGTTACTCCCTCAGGGCTGTAGATGTGTCTCCTTACAGTACATTCTTGAGTGTATGGAGATCTTACCACACTCCTATTACAGTGTTCATCAAGGCTCGTACACAATGGTGTCTAAGCCACAGCTGACACCAGAACTGTCACCTTGGCCACACTGACATCTAGCCATGCTCCTTCCTAGTTAGGGCTTGGATATGTGCATCTTTGCAACTCACCATATAAAGAGAGTATTTTGTGATTTATACATCTCTGTAAGACTTCTCCCATATCAATCCCATTTTGATAAAGCGTCTTTATTGTCAAGCACTTCATGATAAGCCCATTAGCCAGTTCTTTAGAAATTATTGGTATTCCCAATGTCAAATCTAAGCAAAATAACCATAGGAAGTTATTTTTATCAGCCAGACAATCTAATCAACAAACAAAATTATGTTTATCTTCAAAGAACGGTTTTCACAAAGCCAAGTGAACTATCATTGGATGAAAATATGTTAAGAGGGAATACTGTAATTGACAGACAATCAGATGGAGGTGGCAGGTAGAGAAGCACTACAGTTTGGTCTCCCTTACTTGACCTACTTGATAACAAATTAGAGTGTGTATCTGGAGGAGAACTAGCTAAATGGTCAGAATACTTACCAAGATATGACCATGCATGGATTGAAAATGAGCAACAGGCTTGGTTATTTACAGAGGCACACTGGAAGACGAGACAGAGCTACATCAATGCATTTAATAGTGACTGCCTACACACACACACATGCACATTAAAGTGTGTCTATGTAAAAGTGACTGCTACAGCACATGATATTCACATCTCAAGTCAGAACACGAATACACTAAAAACTGACAGAAGTGCATAATGGTTGGGGTTAATTAAACTCAGGACTCAGTGTGTGTCCCCTAACATATTAGAAGCTTTGTTGCAGATATTCAAAGAACAATAATTTGTGTGAGGATTCTTGTAGCAATTTTATAGAATAGGTTTTACAGGGTCCTTGACACAATGGTTTGGTGAAGTAGACCACACAGAATTAACATAATCTTTTGTTACCTGAACAAAATCCCATCCTCAGTGGATAGCTGTATTTTTCTATTATTTTTGACAAAGAAATGTATTTATCAGACTATTACACTATATTAACAATCACTTTAAAATTATGATTATTTATGAAATTGATTTTCATAAAACTATGAAAACATAAATTAAAGCTTTTGAAGAAATTATATCCAGGACTACTTACTCCCTTTTGAGTCACTGAATTTCTATGAAATTTTCTTGAGTGAAGTTACATAGTCAACATACTGCAGAAGGAAGTCTGGTGCTGCCTGTTTAGTTTGCTGGTGTGGAGTATCATCTTTTGTGTATAATCTATAAATTAAAACCCCTTATGCTACCACATGCCACAGCCATTCCTAACACGCATGCTATATTCTCACATTGTCTATGCTAAATATTTAAACTCCAGTAGGTAATCTCACAACTGTTTGAGTATTATAAATAGTGAAGATAGGGACAGCAGAGAACAGCAAATTGGTTAAGAATTGCATATATTTAAAATTTCCTGTCATTCAGAAAAAGAATAAACCACACAACTTTTGAAAAATAGCTTCCATCTCTATCCAGCCTTTATGGATAACCGTGGAGGGGATGTGGAGGAAGGAGCTGGAAGACACTAGGAAATTAGGTAAGAAGCCACAAGTCTGGAAGTCTACACCTGGCAGCATCCCACCAAGCACACTGGCAAGGAGCTGAGTGGGTGAGATCATTGGAAATCTGCTCTGAAGGCAAATCCTCAGCTCCATTTGAACAATATGAGGATTGTCATCAAATTCTTCATCATCTCATGAAATGTTTGAATTTTGATAGACTGGTAAATTTCAAGCCGATTTTCAAGCAACTGGGCATTAAACACTAATGTAAAAAAGTGCTGTGATTTTGCATTGAGTTTAAGGTGTAAAGATTACATATTAAAAATATTCACAGATGAGCCTTTCAAAGTTAAAATTCTGTCTTCTACCATTAACTGCTTTAGCAGACGTTAAATAAGCAAAGTATGAAAATATATTTTTTGAAAGTTTTCTTTCTGAAAGATCCATTTGCAAGCTATATTTACCAAAGAATAACTTTAAACAACTCTGAAAGCTACTAATGGTTCTCATGTCTTGAGGTAGATTGTTACATTTATTAATACTGTTTAAGATGTTTTTCACACTTCATCATAACTGTGTCGGTTAATGGAACATTCTTTCATTGCATCCTGGACATAATTTTCATGAGTGACTTTACTTGTTGGCTACCATTGAATTGTAAGTTGATAAATACCTACATTATATACGAATGAAACGAGATATAAAAAAAAATGCAGGCTGCAGTCATTTGTTGTTAATATGAATCCAGTTCAAATTTAGCAGCTACACTAACAATATTATACTAAAATTATCAGAATGGAATTGTATCCTAATGCATTGAAAATGAGTTTGTCTCTTATTTCTTTTGTGGTTCAAATTCTTCTATCCCAGTCTACTGGGGAAAGTTCTTTATGCAATTTATAAAATCTAATAGCCTTTTCAATGTTGTCAACAACTACGAACAAACAGCACAGACAAAATATTTCTTAGTATTACTAGCTTAGACTAGTATGGGATTCAATTTTTACATTGCACATGTATGAGGACTAAAAGTTTACATAGTTCTATATGCATTTAGGGATGATTTAAGTGATGAAGTAGGGTAGATACAGTGAAATGTGTGCTCAGTCTAACCCTGTTGAAAGATGGAGCACCACACTGATTTCAGTGATTCTGAGAATAAAATAAAGCATGAACTAAGAAAGGGCGAGGGCCCTCTCCCAGGGTGGGGAAGGAAAAAAAAACCAGTTAAGCAGATTTACAGTGTTAGCAACTGTTTACCTCTATACTGCAATGACAGGTGAGTTTTTAACTTTTGCTATATAACATATTCTACTCATATGAGTATTGAATTAAATTTATGAGGCATTACATATCATATAGTCTGAATTAAAACTTAACTTCTGCTATAGTAGTGGAAAACAGACTGTAAAGATGGCCAGCAATGTGGCTATCAGACTCTCTTGCCACTGCACACATTTGTGAGTACACTTTTCTACCTTGTACCAACAAAGGGAATTTGCATTGCATTGCAAGTACAATTGGGCTTTACTTCCATTTGAAAGAAACGATGTGGCAATTGTGAAAGAGGATACTTCTTTCAGGTTATGAGTAATATACTTCCACAGGATTAAAATAATTATGTGGTGCTACTAGTTATGCTTAAATTGGGAGACAGGATGGAAGAAATCTAAAGGCGTGACAGCAGTGGGGTAGAGAGGAAAAGGTTTGTGATGGAAATCAGATATAAGGACTGCTTACCTGATCAGTACTGCCTCACCACTTCATTCTGCTCTAGAATTGCATCAGAAACATAGCATTTCAGTGAAAATACATTTCACTAGAAATTTAGAACATGTTTTACTACTTTAAGCTTACTGATTAAGGCTGTTTGAAAGGACATCAAAACAAGAGAAGCAACTATATTTATACCAATAATGAAACTAAGTAATTATTATTTAGTAATTATAAGGAGAAAGTAAGTCATTATGATGCCAGAAGGGCAAACAGCTTTCTGCCTGACTTCAGGGAGAAGTTCAGAAGGGCTGTTAGGGGTTGCACAAAGGCAACAAGGCAGTGACAAAGGCAACACGAAACACCAGATTACAGACAATATAGGTTAGTTTTGCCATCTCACAGCTTGCTGCCATGAAAAGTGGGGATCTTTCTCTCCCAGAACCCCCTGCAAGCCCCCTCCTTCCACTGCTCCCAGCCATGAAGTATTGTGGCCACACTTTCCCCCCCTCCCTCCTGAGGTATTTTCTTCAAGCACCTTCGGCTGGGCACAGAGTTGCTGGATGCAGAATGCACACAACTTGGAAGGATAAAGGAGTGATTTATTGGTAAACCCACAGAAGACATCTAAGGCATAACAAACATTAACTTCCCATAGTCATGGCTACGGAGGCAGGCCTCAGTCAGGAGGGGAAATGGTGATGTGTAACACTTAATGGGAAAAATCCCTAACACTGCTGAGTTGCCATCTCCCACCAAATCAACACTGCCAACCACACTGACTCCCTGAGGTTTTCTTCCTGTAAGTTTTACACCTATCCAGGTTGGTATTTTTCTTTCTGAATCTCTTAATCCCTCAACAATCTTTCCTCTATTCAGATGAAGCCTCAAGGGAGCAGGGGAAGATTACAGAGAACATTACAGAGAGTTGCCCCTGCTATTTCTTGGAACTTTTTGAGCTGAGATCTTTTCCCTTTTCCATCCGCAAAAATACTGGAAAGTAACACAAGTGATTCTTATGTACCTTGAAGAAAGTAAGATTAGTAACAGCCAACATGTGTCAAACACTTTAATTACCCTCCCTGAAAGAGTTCATAGATCTCTCTCACGCATCTTCTCTTTAACAAGGTTTTCTTCACAAAACATTCTCAAAGTCAAAATGCATGCCAGATAAAAATCTACAGCAAGAGTGAAAATGATTAAAAATTATACTTCAATGTCAAAAGGAAAGAATGTGTTATGCAGTCATCTTCACCTAGTATTAGTCAGCATTTTTTTAAATGGCCCAGCTGAGACAATGTTCATTGAAGTCATACAGAAACTAGCCAATACAGACCTCAAGTGTGCTACATTCAGTAAATGGGGGAACTTTCTCAAAAAACTGGAAAAATGCTTTGCCAAATATTGAAATAATTAGTTTCTACACTTCTGCACAAAAACTAACCAATATGTATTTGAAATTAGTAATCACTAAGGAGGTAGTAGTTTTACAGGAAAGATTGGCAGGTCTTAAAGGATCATAAACTGAATACAAGTCAGCAATGTTAGCCATTATGAAAAAGTAAACTAGGAGGTATAAAAACAGCCTGGAAAATATGTAGCACAATCCTTTCCACTCAGCATTGGTAAGACACACTATATGAAAGATGTGGGCCAACCAGACACTAGGGGAGAGCAGTAACACAAGAAAATGTGATTTGAAAGTTTTGTCTAGCAAAGAAAGAACGATGCTGAGACAATAGATTTCAAGTAGTAAAAAGCTGCTGCAAAATTTTTCCTGTCCATAGCAAGAGGACAAATACTAATGAGCTTAAGCTGCATTAAAAGAGATTCAGGTGGGACATGATGATAAATTTTCTGATGTTTGGATAACGAAGCCCACCAGAACAGATTGCCTCGGGAGTCATTGGAATCTCTAACATTAGAGATTTTTTTTTTAAGAGCAGATTAGATAGCTATCTATCAGGAATTAGACAGGTGCTGGGCAAGCAAAGGGACTAGATATCCTCTTCATGTCCTTTCATCCCTGTCATTTGTGATTGTGCTACCAGATTTTAAAAGGACCACATAAACTCAGTTTTATAATATATTAGACTACTAGTGTTCTTAACTGTTCACTCCAAGACCATAATGCATTTTGATTTTTGATTAAACAACCTTTAAATTTCTCAGATTCAAGAGGAGGAAGGGGGATTAAAGCCTTTGTGTAGCATATTTCATCTGTCAGTGAGAGGCACCATCAATTTTAACTCCATCATAATGCAAATGGGAATAAAAGCACTGAGATTTTCCTTTTACTAAAAAAAAATTGTTGAAGACATATCACTGAACTACAATGAACATGCTCTGTGTTTATTCAGTGGAATGAATGTTCAGAAAAGTGAATAATGTTTGGAGTAAGGAAAAGGAGCACAACCAGAGAAGTCATTAAAAGCTCTTTTGCTAAAAGGAACCATAAATGATATTTGTTCAGTGTTTCTTGATTTCAGCCCTTAAAGCTACTTGTGGAAAAAAATATTCCACACTGAGAAATATGTCACTGACTCAGAGGCTGACAACAGAAGTAAAAACATATACCTTAAAGTGAATTTTTTGCTCATTGTGAGAATACTGCAAAACTGAACCTGATGCTGTAAGCTGTTATTATTTGTTAATTTTGAACTAAAATAATCATATCACATTTACACAAATATGTGAGCTGTGTGTTACCATTTAAGGTAGAACCTAAGAATTGAACATGCTGGGCAAATTAAAAGCTTTATAATGCATTAAGACCCTATCTTTTCAGCAAAAAAAAAAGTGCCAGAGCAGCAAAGCCGGGTGGTCATTTGCCACCTGCAGTGGAAAGGTGAAGTTAGGTGGATAACGAAGAACAGGCACAGAATAATGAAGAATAGCCAGACTGTGAATGCTGTCATGGTAATGTTTAAGACAGCATAACAGTTTTATTGTGATCTAGCTTAGGAAAAATGTGTATTCATGTACAGATGCTAGCTATATAATATAATGATTTTCCTACCAGGCAACTGGGTATCCAGCTCTCTGAACTCTGCTACACAAATTATGGTTTACTTGTGTTCATGCAAAGCAACACACCTCTGCCAAACACAAACTTAATGCAACAAGCAGCCAAGAAAGGAAGATGAAGTCACAGATACCTGTGAGGGCTTCCTTATCTTCTTCTCAAGTCTTTAAAGTGGCACAAGACAAAGATGGTGCCCCTCAGGTAATGACCCAGCAGCTCAGCAGCACTAGAACAGAACTGGATGGGGTGCTCTCAGGGTACGTCCCTTCCTTCCAGCTTCTACTGTAGAAGCTCAGGGAAATTGCATGTGGTTTAACTAATCCAGCTCTCCACCTTCTGGGAATTGCTCCACATCTTCTGACTTGTTATTATCAGGGAAGAAAAATGTCACTCTGGAAAACAGATCACCCATTATGTAAAAGCATTAGAAGTAGATCTGTGGCAGAAATAATAAAATCATTAAAGACAGTAGCCTGATTGGTTCATTTATGAGGGTTTTTTTTTTCCTTTTGATGGACTCTAGAACAAGCCCACTGTTTTACAGTGTAAAAGGGAATTTTGATTATTTAAACTCTATGGACTCTTGCTAACTATGGCTATACTTTTACGAATGCATGGCACTAAATCTCTGAACCCATACAAAGAATTATATGAGAATACTGTAAGTAGACACAGAAAATGACTAATGGGGGGAAAAAGAGTTAATGATTTTGAAACACATTTGAAATTGACTCTAGGTAGAGTGTGCAAAGCTCCTATTTTTAATTAATTGGGTTTTTAAAAGAATGTAATTATTTAAAAACTATCACACACTCATTAGGCATTTCAGATACTAAAACACACTCATGCTATTTTAGTGTTTCATTAGAGAAAGAATAATCTGCCCTTGTAAACAAAAGTGCTTAGGATTATGTCCTTTGACTATGTTTTGCAAAGTGCTTCACTTTATCATTGTCCTCAGACCATTTACTGAAGCTGATTATTTGAAATTTTTTATATTTTAAATACTATTTGAACTGTTTGACTGGTCACCTAATCCACCTGGCTGTTTTTCTTGCGTGAGTTTCTGTTCTGTAAAAATAACTTTTAGACAGAGGGGGATGAGAGAGAATCATAAGGCCTTCAATTTTCTCACTAAAAACATATTTTAACTGTTTAACTCATCTGACTGTTTGGGATGAGACAAACTTAAGTTTCCCTGTGAAACAATAAAAGTCTTAATGGATTTGGGTATCCGTGTTGTTTCTAGATTTAAAATATTTCGGCTAACATACCTGCAAGTATCAGACTGACAACATGTCACTTGCCTTTTTGCCAAAACACCCCGGCTGCAGTCTAACCTACAAGAAAGTGAGGTCTTTTCATCTCTTTCTCGGTCTATTACTTGAATGCTGGGTTTTGGGGAACTGCTTTACAAAGCTCAGATCAAGAAGTTATCTTACATAAAGGCACATTGGTAGGGAGGCAACATTCAGAGACAGAAAAGCACCTTGAGGAAATAATTTCGGGAGGATCTTCAGGTTTGGCCTATGGAGGCCACCTTCTTATTTATTCCAGTGAATTTACTAGCAGCTAGTCATACTTGGTCTGCAAATCTCTATGAAACTTCCCATCAAGATACCCATTAGCTTGCTTAGCAATTAAAAATTAATTACATCTTAAATTACATTTTAATTACAACACACTTACTCCTTTCATCTTTTCTTCTGAGCAATTCTCTTAAAACTATCCCACTGTTCTCTGCTTTGTTGTGACTTTGTACAGGTTTCACTACAACAGACTTTCCATACCCAGTGAGGTGCTACCTAACTTTAGTTGAAAGTGACTGTGAAAGGAGACTACTGAACAGGAGTAGTATTCTGCTCTTTTGGACAGACACTTCAAAATATAAGTGTTTTATTAAAAGCTAAAAAATAAATGTTTCAATTAAAATAATTTATCACCAAACTTTGATTTCCTCGTGTTCCTGTCCTGCTTCATTTGAGCCGGACACGTGAAGTTAGCAACTTCCAGAATGCATCTTTATCAGAGATTTCAATGATGTAACACCTCTACCACCTGCAAGGTGAGACACACAGCAGTATAATCTCATCTGCTTGCCTGCCTTTGTAGGAGTGAGACAGGGGATTTGTGAACCACAGCTTCCAAAGAACATGTCAGCAGCACTTCCAAAAAAAAGTATTTGGGATAATTAGCTCTTCCCCCTACCCCCTCCCACCTCAACCCCCTTAATTAAAAAAAAGAAATTCAAGGCATTTTTTTCTGAAATCTTTCAGTTCAGGTCCTATTTGCTCTCATGCAAATGTCAATGCAGTATGTAAAGAAAGCAGGGAAAATAATACTCATTAATGTTATCACTTGAAACGAAAAGCCACTGCAGGTCATGAAGTGCTGAGCACATACTGGATCAAAAAGAAATTTTTGAAATTGTATACCTAGACTGACACAGCTTCATAGCTTTTAACCCATTAACTCACCTTTGCAGTTAAACTTGCAAATTAAATTCTGAACATTCATGTTACAAATAAACATGGATAAACTTTTATATTTAATTAGTCCTTAACATGAGCTCTCCCAACTGGCATTTTGCCAAGGACAAAATGTGGATTTACTTTCCCTCTGTACCCGGTTTTACAGGGAGAGGCACAACACTCTAGGCTAAAAAAAAAAACCACTAACCACACAGATACACGCTTAGTTCAGAAACAGGAGGAATCAGAGATGGCTATCATCTTAGCATTTGCCTTGGTTCTAGAGGCTAAATCCTAGAGCAGAATAAAACCTCAGAAATTACACAAGTACCCAAGGAAACATCTGAGTACCAGAACCCTGCTGACACATTTGTTTCCAAAAAGCTCTGCTGGGGTGTTGAGATTTCTTTGCTTATGGCATCAGTCATATGTTGTGGCACAACACTTACAGCACTGAAACAGAACAGGCTGCAGCCAATCCAGCATGTGAGACACCACTAAATGGAATGAATCTCTGTTAAATGGGATCTACAAGCTAAAGGAGACCTGCCAGTAAGTGTCAGAAAGAAATGTGTTGTAAGTACCATCTGCGTCTGATCTTTCCAATCCTGAGACACGGCATCTCTGGAAGATGCTGCTTGCACCACCTTACCACTGATATGACCAGAAGATGGACTTTTATCTCCCTCTCTCATATTTGTTCTTTAATGTTTACTGTACTTCTACTAGAATGTTCATGACCTACTATAGTTATAAAGGGCCCAAACTGACTGCTCATTAATCATCATGTAGTGATAACACAAGGGTAGCTTTGTTCAGTGTAAATAAGACTGTTATAGCTAACATGCTGATGGATTTCAACAGCATTTAAAAGCATATAATTCTGGTAAGTATTCCACTTGTCCCACTGTAATCTTTCTGTCACCAGGTTATGCAGAATATTAACTCGGGATAAGAGCATTAATTTGCCAGTATTAGGTTAACTGAGAAAACTACCATCAGTGATGAGTGAAAAAGTGGTTGTATAGCTTTTCTGTGATTTTTCTAGAATAACACACAAACTGCTGGATGAATGCTTTCCAATAAGAAAATTGTCTTCTGTAATTTTACTTGAATTTGAAATACTATTTTAAATTCTACTAAAATAATGTCAGTAATAACAAACAAAACGTTCAAAGAAAGCTAATGATGAAATTTTGCTTGAGTAAAGCCTATATTAGATTTAAGGATCAACTTTCTCTCTCAGTGTGATTGAACTGGTCTTGTAACTTAAGGCTCTTAAATAAGGATGGAGGAGAGTTATGTCATTAACCACATTTCTGATATTCTGCATGATTTCCAAGTCTCAATTTTCTCACTACTCTGTTCTTCCTTTGCATTATATTGTTTTGTTTTTAAATATTCTACTATACCAATACTTCTGCTTTTGTAGCAGGATTTTGATGCTTCCTGTCTCCCATAGGCAGATGTGCAAAATACCCTACAAGGGATGAGCCAATACTAGCTCAGAGGTAGGAAATACAATATATTGCAACAGAAAATTCCTATTCCTAAAACCCATTCAATATGCAGCTGTCTCAGCCCCATGAAATGAACTTGCATGGGAAATTTTCCTTTTTCAATTGCAAAACCAATCTGTGTATTTGTCAGATGTGTCCAAGAGAAGTATTTTGCACAAGTACTTCTATAGCTGCTCTTACTCTCTCTCTCCTAGTTTTCACTAGACTGACACAGAAAACTTTTGTCATCTTTTGAATACTGACGTCCACATCTGGGAAAATATGAAAAAAAAACCCAACCAACCAAAAAACAAAACAAAAAAAGAAACAAAGCACACACACACAAAAAAAAACCAAAAAAAAAAAAACACCACCACAAAAAAAAAAAAAATAAAACAAGAATCAGAATGAGGGGGGAAGTGGAAAATCTAATGGAAAAAAGGAAAAAAATAAAGATATCCTATACTGCTGTGTGCACTTTTTCATAACTCCAAGAAATGTGAAAATTTGCTTGGGAAAAACTAAATTTACTTCAGTTTGTGTCCGACTGAAAGATAATAGCCTTCAAAACAACTACCATGATTTTTTTTTCTAAATGCATGTCAACTAATGGTGACCTTTAAAGCTAGTATGTTTTAATATGCCAGTGAACTCAGATTCTTAATCCAGGAAAGTAAAACAAACAAATTAGCAACCTCAGTGTTTTAATACCAAGTGCAATAATGCACATTGCAACAACTAAATAAATCTACTTAGTGGATTTTCTGTTACCTGAAGTGTCCAAGTCAAGATCAGTGTCATGTAATAACCTGGGTTTGTAGCTTTAAACGTATGCTGTGGTCTTGCAGTGTAAATTAACTGGATGGAGTACTTAGGGTAGCCAATGCAGGAAGTCAGACTTCATAATCAGTATGCTCCTGCTTGCCCTTAGAATCTATGAAATGCCAGATAAATACTTGAACAGGAGACCTACTGCAGATTACATTCCCAGGAGAAAAATCTGGCCTTTTATTTTATGTGTCTATGGACACCTTAAAGAGATAAGACTTTAATACACAGTTGTGGTCAAACTAAAGTAAATCTCATCTGTACAGAGTGTAAAGGTCAAAAGACTTTTTTTGGGAGGAAGGCAGGGAGGCAGTTAAAGAGGGGCCACAAAATGCCTACAAATCCGTCTATGCCAAATTCCTAATATAAGCCAGATGGTTGAGGACTAAAGAAAAACCTCCACATTCTTTAATCTACTTTGGGCAAGAAACTCAAGAAAAAGGCCACAATATCATCACTTCTCTCCTGAGGCAAAAGGAACAAAAATGGAAAGGACCAAAGGACTAAAAGGGCTTAGAATTTTGTTTTTATGTGCCACTGAGAGACATCTTTGAAAGCAGCACCTTACATGCAGAATGAAGCATGTACCTGAGTACGCATACAAAGCCAAACCAATTAACTATACCTGAAGTGAGTGGATGCTTTAAGTCTTAAACAGATAAGACTTCACCATTATAGAGCCTACAGGGAGGGATCAAGATGTAAAGCTTTGCACATGCATCTCACATGTGTGCCAGACAGAATGATCTAAGAGTCTCCTATGAGCAAAGAGACTATACTTCTCTCCCGCATGCACTCCTTGAACAGCCAAGATGGGATAGCTGACAGCAATGCTTTCTCACTTAACTTCCTCAAGCCCCAGGGATCATCACAATGCAGAGCTAGTGAAGATGAAGATAGCACAGTGAGAGTTGAACATGGAGAGGCATAGGATGGAAAAAATGTCTAGTATTGTGAGGAGCCCTTCAAGGTGTGGCCAGCAGATACAGAAATATGTAATGGGAGCAGTCATTGAAGTGAGGTTAACAGAAACAAACCATACTAACAGATCAGATCAGTTTAAGTCAGATCTTGGTACCCAGCAAGTCTTAAAAATCTTTGAACTGTAAGTTACTGGAGAAATCCAGTGAAAAAATAGCTGATGTCAACAAAGAGAAGAACAAAAAAAATAATTTTTAATTATTCTTTAAAAATATTGTTATTGCTTATGCACCACACACAATTTTCTTTCCTCTCTTTATAAAACAAAATGGCTTTTTAGTCCTTTGACTCATCATTTCAATTAGGGAAAATTAAATCCCAAGCACTAGAAGAGTTTAGTATAATTTTTCCTGTTTTCCCACAGGTAACTTGAAACACTGTTTCGGGTATTAAACTCTTTAGACATTAACCAAGCCGTGTCAGAAGGGTCAGAGTAGGAACATGTACAAGAGGGAGAAAAGATCCCTTTATGTCATTCTCCTCTCTGAGTAGAGTAAACCTCTACCGCACAGGCAGGGAGTAGGTAGAACATGCCTACCTGAAAGATTTGCAATAAGAAGGAAAACTAAGCTTACAGGAATTTTAAGCTTTCTTTTCGGGTAACTCGTACAAGTTTCAAGGCAATACATATTCAACATTGCAGCACATGCAAAATGAAGAGGTTTAGAGGGAAAAACCCTGATTTTCCTTACTGAATGAAGTTTGGTTCTGAAAATTAAACAGCTCTCCCCCTCCACTCTCCCTTTTTTTCATCATGGTAATAAGGTCAATGCTCCTTCAGGAAGGTTTCAGAAGTGTGCGGTTAGCAAACCATCCATGATAAAACAGATTGGGAATTAATTACCCTCCTAATAGCTTTAGCCAATGAAGGAGTAAAATAAATGGTACCTTTTCTGTGCTGCCAGCGTCACAACATGACAACCACGGTATCTTCTTAAAAGTGCTAGCCCAAGCTTTCTTTCTGCCATAGATAACATTAAAAGTAGGCTAAAGTCACACTTGATGGACTCTTGCCTGCTTGGAGAATAACGCCATGTAATTTGTGCTGTTACATTACACATATACGCACACATTTTAAAAAATACAGTCACATAATGTATTGCATGTTTAAAATAAATGTGATTATTAGAGTATAGCTGCAGGTAATAACATTTTGCAAACTTTGTTAGACTGCATACATGGATAAGTTAAATGTTTCTGAAAAATCCTAAAAGAGAAAAAGGAAGGAAAAAATACTTCTTGAGGAGAAATTCAGAGACTAAGAGATAGGAGAGGGGAGTCAATTAGAGGTAGTGTAGACTTAGAAAACTCATTTTGTGATTAAGAGCATCACCTGTAAGACAAAAAAAATCCCCATCAGTTATAAACATGTGATCAGTTGAAGGATAAAGATTCTGAACTGAATTTTAATGTGAAAATGTACTTACTAAGTACAAACACAGTCCTTGTTTAAACAGTGGACCATTTTACAGCTTTTCAGACTTCTAATGCTGCTTTCATCTTCTCCCATTCCTGAACCTTTATCTAAATTCAGGAGATAACCACCTTGGCAGGAACCACCAGGAGTACACTGATTATCTTCAGTTCAGACACTGTTCTACTGTTGGAGCATTTATACCCTGTTTGAGTAAAGGAACTGAATAGATTGGGTTTGCTCAGAGGTATTTATTGACTCCTGAACACTCTTTAATTCTCAAATAGTTTCTATCTTTTTGCCTGTTAACAATGATATTAAAAACAAAGTGAGAGATTATACTCATAATACCAAATTAATCAAGTGTTTAAGAATATAATTGCCTTCCTATCAGTCAGAAAAGCACCTGAGAACATTTGTAAAGTCCAGCTTGGAGGAAGCTGCAGTAGTTAGAGCAGGCCAAATATAGTTTCAAGTAATTTCTATGCCTGAAGCAAACATGCCATACCAATCCTGGAAGAAAAACACTTCCCCTTTCTCATACAGGATTATAACTCTTAACATTTCTTCCCCTCTGCTTCATTCTGAGGCAGTAGGAGACGCAAATGGGAATCCATCTACCTCCACTTTTGAAGAGACTGGTCAATTCCCTCTATTTTACACCTATTTCTGACTTTATAAGCAACCAGAGACAGTCAAAGCAAATTACCTATTGCTTTCTATCACCACTCTTAAAACAGGCAGCCAACAATACACACAGTTCAGACAGTCTGTCATAATTTAAGAATCAGGAAAAAAAGCAGTTTATTTTCAAATGTGACGTAAACCATCAAGTGATGACTGTTGGAAAGAAGGGGTTTTGGCACGAATTTGATATAGAATCGGGGATAGAAAATAACAACTGAACAGAGAGATGTTATTTTTCAGCATGGCTTGACAAAAATTTTGCAAGATTGACCTAACTTTCATAATATCAAGATTGAATCAAGTATACCAGTCCCATTACTAAACAGACTGAAAGTAGTAGCATGCTGTTTACTTTCATCTAAGGATTCTCAAAAGAGAAATGGATTTCATTGTGTGAAGCAGTGCATTTCAAGATAGACAAGGGGTATCTAGCTTAGTTTTAACAGCAAACACTTCATTAATGTGTCCTGACAGGATCCTCACCAACAGTATTTCTATATCTCCCAAGACAGTATCAGGTTTTTGCTCACCGGCTTAGAAACTACTACAATAAACATTTTAATAGTATTATTTCCTTGAAGTAATTAGAGGAAGTTTTCATTTATTGTATAACAAAAGACTGATAAACTTTCATGATCTCTGATGCAACAATTTACAAATCACTTTTTTTCCTCCAGAAAATAAACGTTAAGCTCCGCATGCGTTTTGCTGACCACACATCTCAATAGGAAGAATATTAACATTAACAGGCAGCACACAAGCCAGATCCTTCCCTCCAATTCCAAATTACACCTGAGGGATATGAGGTAGACAGCCACTAGAGGAATAAAAAGGTTGATATACTCACTTACAGTGCAAAATGCAGTGAAGATAGGAGCAAGTCACCTGGTTCCTCAGTTGGTCAATCCAATTCCAATTGCATAGCCCTGGCCATAAAATGATACTATTATTACAGATGTATTCCTCCTCTGCTCCCAACCAGATTGGTGTCCCACCATCCCTGGAACCTCTACCCACAACTGACAATTAGACAACAATCCCAGTAACTGGAAAACCTATATCACACACTCACTGCAGGCAGAGCCAGCCTTTGTGCTGTTAACCTGGAGGTGGTACACCTGATGTTAACTCTAAAGGCAGGGGCACCTGGTGCTGATCTCCTAACTGGTTCCCACCCAAGGCTGGCCAGACCATGAGTGAAAACCAATCAGGAAGGTCTCTCCTGCCTGTTTGTGGACATCATCTATATGTCAACCCTGATTCAAGGCTGGGTGTTTAAAACCCAGCACCTCAACAGGTGACGTGAATAGTACTACACCTACACAACTTCAGATACACTTTACATCCTTGGAGAAGAACTTATAAAATAGACAGATATAAATAAGAGGAGCATAACTGCCATCACAACACCTATAGATGCATTTGCAGCTTTTTTGGCCCAGCCCAGCTCCACATTAAAGCTGAGAGGTCCCTGAGGAGTATGGCAAGTTTTCCAGGAACACTTTCTGAGATTTGCCATCTGTGTGCCATGTGAGGCTCATGGCCACATGAAGAATGCTATGTGGATGTAAGATCAGGAATATTTTCCTGCCTTATCTTATTACTTACTGGCATTGTGATATGAAGTTGCAGCGCTCCATCCCAAAAAGCAAGCATGCAATCAGATGTAATTAAGATCTCAGGAGGTTGTCTCTTTCCCAGAGGAACCCCACTAGCTCCCCCAGTAGGTAGCACAATTACTATAGGCTATAATTAACTGACACAATCAATGATGAAATCCATTTTCCTGTGCCACTGTGACAAATAATGAGTTGACAGGGATATGCATCTTTCATTGCCTTTGGTGCATAATACGGGGTTAATTATGGAATTGATTAACTGTGAACAAAATGACAAAAATTGGCATCATTATAATTTCTAGGCAAGATATATATTCTTTCTGATTCTTCCTCAACCTTCATTTATGAATGATAGATTATTTCTGAGAATACATTTAAACTCATTATTAAAATGCAGTTATTTGTTCAATTCATGTCATTCAAAATCAGATATTTTCTCCCATAGTCAGAAAAGACTGACCTGAATCTAGAGATCAAAATAGAGAGGGTCATTTTTTTTTTCTTATGTTTTGCTGATAAGAATATTCAAGCTGATTAAAGAAGAGTCTTTGAGCAAGCTAGCTAAAATTTCCTCCTCAGATGTTTGAAAAAAATTTCTTTTTACATCTATTTAGTCCTTGATTACTGCAACTTCACTGAGAATTTCATTGTGGCAAATCATCATTTCATGCTTCTGAATGAGCATATAAAATGACTGACTTCAGTCATCCAAACAAGGAGAGCATGATTATCAAGAATTGCTGAGACCAATAAGTTCTGAAAGGAGTCACTAACTCTTTGCAGCTCTATGAAGCTTAGTTTGTTTCTGTTTAGGAGCTTAAATATTGTTTTCATTATTTAACCGTAGGTGCCTAAATTGAAAAGGGTTAGCATACATACCAATACATAATTTTAAAATGCTGAAAATTGATGTGAAACACCTGGCAATGAGTTAAATGTAGACATGTGTTTTGAGGGCAATCTGTAAAGATCCTGAACAAATAAGGATAAAACTAAAACTCTTTATGTTGACTCTTACCTGCCTTAGTTAGCTTTTGTTTCAAGTCAATTTTACATGTGTCAAATTCCATTTCCATAGTGTGTCATTGTGATGAAATACAGACATCGGTTGTATTAACACACAAGTTTTTATTAGAGGTTTAGCAGTATTTAACAGATATACAAATAAAGCAGCACATAACCATTAAATAACTGCTTTAGGATATGAATATGGAGTGTGCAAATACTCCACAATCTTGCATTTTATTTCAATAGTGGCTTGGACACTCAGAATGGTAAATCTCTTATTTGTAGCCATTAAATGTTCATGTTACCATACATTTCACAGAGAAAAGGATATGCTGTGGACTTTATTAGCAGAATTGCTATCTGGCCACATCTGGACTTCAGAACTGTATAAGCAGAAAGTCCCATTTCAGGAAGCTGTTGACATTAAGAGTACTAAGTATGTAATGTAGAACTGACACTAAGAATACAATAAATAATGGACTGCAGCCTTAGTTTAACTTTCATTCACTCACCTTTATTCCTGTGGTTTATGGCTTTGTATTTGTTGTCTAGAACATAAAAACTCAACAAGCCATGAAATGCTCATAATCTGTCTCTACCCGATGTTTACAGATCATTGCTTGCTTCTGAACCCAAACCCAACTCCCTGCTGCACATCCTCTGCCCACTGACATAAAGAGCTGCACCAGCTGTGGCTGTGCACTGCACATGTATGCATATATGTGTGTGCATGCACCCTCTTAACACACTCAGAGAGAAGTCTTCCTTTTACATTACTGGACTCCTATAGGGCCATGCAGACAGATGCCTGCTGCTGCTCTTCTGACACTTTTGGAAAGTGCTGCCCATGTAGCTTCCTAGGTAGTACATGCCTGCTTGGACTTTGCATGGGATCAACCTGTTGTTAATGTCTGAGCTGTGTGCCACTGAGAGAGTGGTTCTTGGTTACACTGGACCTTCCTTCTCACGGCTACAAAACAGCCACAAAAAAAAAGCCAGGGTTGTGTTAAGAGTCATTTTATGCATTGACCATATAAAAGTGTTCTATGAGTGATAAAATGGCACAGTGCAGGTGAAAGCGTGCTGATACTACACTTGCATTTTGAAGATAGATTTCCACAGGCCTTAGAACACATACTATAGTGACCTCCTTCAGAAGTCAGGCTCTACTTGATTTTACAGGCAACAGATCTCCTATAAGCTGGGAAAGGATTAGGCTGGAAAGTCCTGAAGAGAAGGGAAAAAGCAATGTGTGTAGACAGTAATATCAAGTTCTTTATCAGCTAAAACATCAAGCTCTATTTTGAAAGGCAATTTTCCTAGTTCCTTACAGCTTCTCTTGCCCCTTTGCTTATCTGGCTGCAGAAGTGTCTGAGGAATGAAGGCCTGGAGGGTTGTACAGCAATCTTTCAATCTCTTCTCAAGCAAGACTACATGGAGCCCAGCTTTATGGAACCACGAGTAGACACCTACCCAGGGCAGCAACATAGCTCTACAAAAGCTGAGGGATATGCTAAGTTTTGGAGAATTCAGAGAAGAGCAGAAAGACAGGCCCAAGCACCGTAGAAGAGACTGTGCCATGTGTCTAGCATGAGGTAGGCCTTGTTGAAAGTCACCAAGTAAAAACAGACTGGGAAACATACTGAAGTAATGCCTAACAAAACCTGAGAAATCCTTTATGTACAGGAGTGTCCCACTGCATACAATTACATTCTCTCTTGCCAGATATTTTAAAAAAAACAATTCCCATTGGAAGTGTATGGTGAGAGAAAGATAATTGCATATGGACCTAATTACATAGCATATGTTAGAGATAAATGGCACTCTCATTTTCCTAAGAAATAATCATAATTACTATAAAGCCTCCAGAATCTTTAATTGCCTTTGAGTAATTACCCATTCCTCCTTACACTATGTTCAGTTTAATTTGTGCAACAATTAACAGAAATAAAATGCCAAAGTAAAAATAGTTGAGTTTTCTCTTTAATTATTTATTTAAGATTGGGAAGATAAATCATCCCAGATTTTAAAAGCTGTTTTCCTCATTCTAGTTGTTAATTTCCTGATATTTATTTGTATTTACTGTTAATAAAGAATCACCTTGTAAGTTCACATATTAAGAAAGACGGCTATAACTATTTTAATGGTTTTATAAATTAATAAGGTGATTAACACAAGATGAAGATATTGCTTATCAGTATGTTTGCCATTTTCATGCTGCTGATGTCAGTTTAGTTTTTAATTATGATACTATTTTGTGATGCACTGGTACCATCACTGGAAAAAATAATAATGAAATCTTCATAACAGGAAATTTTGCCATGGTGCTGAACTACTAAACACTCTCTGAGAAGCAGGACAGAAACTGCCAGTTGCGTGTGAGAACGAGGAATTGTATATTTTAGTGAAGTGTAGATTAGCACCATTTTGGTGTGGAAATTTTGTTTTTAAAAGAGAGATGGAGTATCATAGAAACATTAAGGTTGGAAAAGACTCCCAAGATCATCAAGTCCAAACATCAGCCCAACACTACCATGACCACTAAATCATGTCCCGAAGTACCATGTCCATATCTTTTTTGAACACTTCCAGGGTTGGTGACACCACCACCTCTCTGGGCAGCCTGTTCCAACATTAATATTCTTTCAGTAATGAAATTCTTCCTAATATACAATATAAGCACCCCCTGGCGCAACTTAACCCCTTTTTCTCTTGTCTTATTGCTAGTTACTTGGGAGAAGAGAAACACACACACCACTACAACCTCCTTTCAGTGAGTTGTAGACAGTGATAAAGTCTCCTCTCAGTCTCCTCATCTCCAGATTAAACAATCCCAGTTCCCTCAGCTACTCCTCATAAGACATGTTCCCCAGACCCCTCACCAGTTTTGCTGTTCTTCTCTGGGCCCACTCCAGCCACTCAATGTCTTTATTATTCTGTAGTGCCTAAAACTGACCCCAGTATTTGGGCTGTGGCCTCACCAGTGCCAAGTACAGGGGTACAATCACTTCCCTACTCCTGCTGGACACAAGGATAAGTACATTTAGTGGATTACATTTGACAAAATTATCTTGAGCTTTGTGTGCCCTTTCCTTTCTCCATAACTAAACCTATTGTAGATTTTTGTGGAAAGTCAATTTTAAGAACATAGTTTTCTCTTGTTATAAAGTGGAAATTGTATTCAGCAGCAGGGACAGAAACCAATGAAAGTGTTTTTCTCTGTCCTTTCAAGAGTATATTACAAAGACTTTTAAATAGAATTTTTTTTTCTTCAGTTGTGGGGATCCAAACAAGATCAAAAATCTTTTCCAGTTACACCCTTGGTTCATTTGCATGTCTTCTCAAATTACCTTTGTACGTCATCAGTATTCTCTAGCCTCTATGTAGTAATAGGTGTTTTAAAATCAGGCACTTGCTGGATGTGGATCTGGCAGCTCAGCCAACACAGGTCTGTGACATTCTTACTCATAAGAGTAGAGAAGAAGGCAGTTACAACAGCAAGCTGCTCCTCATCCCTGGACAGCTAGCAGATGCTCTGTGGGGATGGAAAAGGCCCTTCTGTATTTACCGACATTGTTAATGAGCACCAGGCTCAGTCTTGCAACAACAGCCTTCGTGTATCTGTAAAGGTACAACCATAACCTCTTTCAAATTTCGCTCTTTCATGTTTTCCTAAATATTTGATGATCCTTTAAGGAGTCAGAGTTTTACGATTACCACAAAGTTGCTATGCTCTGTCTTCAGCTGGGTAAATGATTTGTTTATTTCAGTTTATTGTTTGTTTATTTGGCTTATTTCAGTTAGTCTGAATTAAATTTACAGTGACCATATATAGCCACATATATTCTGAGCATAATTTAACAAGGCATAGCACGGGTCTGTTCCGAGACAGCCTGAAAAACCAAGGATTGGTGGGGCAAAAACCCCACAGTGATTATTTGATCTGAAGCTGACAGCACCCAGTTCATTTCATGGCAAAAGAAAGTATTGTCAGTCTTGCAAGTGTACTAAACTATTCACAAAACAGGTAATGAATAAAACATAGAAATAAGACATGGGACAATAAGAATGTATATAGTTAAATATAAATACAATACAATTGAATCTCATGCATCTCACGAGGTACATCCATACAGATTAGCAAACATTCAGTTTCAAAGCTGCCTATTTAAAAATTGAAGTTAATTGAAAAGGGTCCCTTACCTCACTATAAACCTAATTCAAATATCCGAATTCCTAGATTTCATTTTATGAGAGAACTTTATTTATCCTCTAAGGCCAGTTAGTATTGGCTTATCAAATTCCTTGTGAACAGGTTGAGCATCTAGATGAAAAATGCATCACAGTGTTTGGAGTTTTTTTCCTGTTCTGTGAAAGCATCCAATACTTAAAAGATCTTCTGTATTTCTGTATTCACCACTGTATTTCTTACAGTGGTGAATGGCAGAGAGACCATGAAATGTGGAACTAAGATTTCTTATGCTTTTTTTTTTTTTTAAGAGACAGTGTATCTGAAAATATTGCTAGTGCAATTAAATGGTTTGATTGTAGCCTAAAGACACCTTTTTATCCCATCACAGATTTGCTGCTAATAGTATATGAGAAGTAAGATAGGATAAAGTCAGAGGGCAAGTGAGAACCTGCAGATGTTATTAATTACACGGTCAAGTAGGACACTTCTCCCAGTTTTCTGTACTTTTCAGAATTTGGGTAGATGGAGTGATCCTATTATGTACTGAAATTAGCACTTACTGTTTTGTCTCTTGAAAGCCTGTATCACCTGCTACCAAACTTTATTTCCTGCATTCCACAAAAAAAAAAAAAAAAAAAAAAAAATCCACTCCAATGCAAAAAAAAACCAAAAAGTCGCCACAGCAAATGGTATCTGTAACAGATGCAAATTGTATAAAGAGCACAATGCATAGAACATAAAATGGCCAAAGCACAAAAAAAAAAAAAAGTCAAATAAAACCCTGTTTCTGTGAAGAAAAGAAACAATCTTTCCTCTCTTGTGGATGAAACTGAAGTTGATACATTTTTCAGTAAATTCATGCAAAATTTCTAGGTGTTAATGAAAACCCAGTGAAATGTCAAATTTCTTAATACAAAGCAAAAGAAATCATAATGGTCAATATAAGACATCATAATGTTCAATACTATTAAAATTATCATCTAAGGAAGGTCACACACTGCACTTCTACCACATCTCATGCTCAGGAGGGCTGTGGCAGTGGCTGCTGTGAGGAACAGTGACAGCAGGTGGAGCAGATGTGAGATGCAAGGTATCAGTGTTTGCAGTCTGATGTGCCATACCATAGCCAGATGCCTTCAGTGTCACCCCTTGGGCACCAGGGAAGTCTCTCAGGAAGAAAAGGAAATCCTTAAAATCTTTGAAGCAAAGCAAGTGATCTTCATTTTCCATTCTGATACACAAGGTAAGGTAGAAGAAAGGATCTAGCTCCCCTTATTTAGTAAAATTACATCATATGGCTGTAAAATGAATATAGGCAGCACAGAGATCAATGAGCAGAAACTGTCAGAAACCCTTTTAGAAATGGCATGAATAAAAATGAAAGTTAAGGAACTAAATTCTGAATTTTTAGCTATCTTACCGAGAAAGAAGTCACAGATGGCCTATTGAGGAATCAATTATGGATGTAAGGTCCACGATCCAAAAGTTTTATGCCAGTGAGATGAATCTTAAAGGTATGATAAATTATGGTAATAGTAGGAGAGAGATATGTAGCATTGGAGAAAAGATAACGTGAAAATGGCCTGTAGGATGGAGTTTCACTCATTTGCTACAGAAGACACAAAAATTGCCTGCTTATCCTGCTCCCTGCCCCACCTCCCAGCACCAACCAGATCCATCTGCTTCTGTATTCTGAAACTGCCTCAGGTAGACGGAATTTCAACATGCTGTTGGGTAACAGTTTTGTAGCACAGTACTGTACATTAATTTTAGTAGCCTGTGCTTCCCAGGGAAATCTGGTCAGACCCACAGATGGAAGAAATGCACTCTAACATGTATGTTTTATGTCCCTGCATTTTAGCATAACCAGAACTTGATTTCAGGTTATTGAACCTGCTTAAAATTCTCTTTTTGAAATGTGTTCTCTGCCATCTGAGCTTCTGTTTGAGTCACAATAATAACACATAAGCTCATCTAGAATATATATAGTATTGAAGGAGGAGCTTATAACAGACTTAGAAAAACACTTATATAGATAAGATACATATAGATGGGACATAAATGTGTTTATTTTGTGTTGTTGGCAGGGATGGAGTAGGATCCATCCAATGAGTAATAAGATGCATGTTGTAGGGACAAATGTGTCCCATCCCTGGGCTGTAAAAATTAATTTTTCTGTAAAATAATTGTTCTGTAAAATTAGTGGGTTCCTGTAACACAGACCATTATTCAAATAATATCAGAGAATTATGCAAGTTATATAACAGAAAATAGTGTATAACAGAAGAGCTACAATTTTCTTTTATAGGCAACCTAGAGAAACTCTGAAAACAATTTGAAACTGTTAATATTAGGAAAATACATCAGCAACTAAGTGAAGTTGACAAGCATGAAACATTATATGAGTGTCTTCTCCAAAATGGAGAAAAATGACTGTTAAGAGGTCTATTCTATTCTGATTCATTCTGTTTCCTTTGTGCATTCATAAACTTCCACCTAAAGATAGATTTTTTTTTTTTTTTTAAATCAATTTCACATCTGTTCCTTCATAAATCATAGAATCATACAATCATTCTGGTTAGAAGACACCTTGAAGATCATCAAGTCCAACCATTAACCCAGCACTATCAGGTCACCAGTCTACCGTGTCCCTCACCACCCCTTCTATTATGCATTTCCATAGACCTGAACAACAATTTTAGCTCTGCAAGTTGCATTTTTTTAAAAGATGTAATCTTCATTCCAAATCTTGCAAGCTTGTAATTTTTATTTTTTTTTTTTTACTTTTAAACAGTATAATAGGTATGTAATGGTTTGAAAGCAAACCAGTGAGACACTCCAAGTCAGAAATACAATTTAAAAGGAAAAATAAAGTAAATGCAATAATACAAAGAAAAAACACAGACAGAGTCAGAATACAACCTAACACTCTGTAGTTAGGGTGGTGGTAGCAGTCCAGATGAGTGAGTGATCTTGTAGAAAAGATCTGGTAGCTCTTGTCCTCTGGAAACCCAGTGGGTAAGGGCCCCCTGTGCTGTCCTGAACCCCAGTTTATATCCAGGTGGGAGCACTTGGCTCCTCCCCCTGGGTGGAGCATCTCACAATGGGTTGATATCAGTCTATGAGTCATGCAGTGGGTCCTTGATGGTCCCTTAAACAGAAATAGCTCCTGGGGGGAGCTCTGTATGAGTCATGGGGCGAGGCATGGATGGACCCATTAACAGGGAGGACTCCTCCTGCTGGGTGGGAAGGTGTTAACATCTCCCCTGAGCTTGAACCTCTTTCCTTATCTGTTATAGCCTGGGGTGTGAGGTCTGTCCTGGGCAGCTGCTACCCATGATTTTCTTAACAGCCCATGAGCAATGACATAGAGGGTATAGAATACAGTTTTTGGTTCTACCCACATAATGATAAGCTGGTCCCAACCTCTGTAACCATGACTTTTATGACCGGAATGTGTCTGGGAATGGTAACATTGCGTTTGCCATAATGGAAAATGCTTGCTCTTCCTCTGTTCACTAATATCAGTTACCCATGAACTATTCTCTTAACTTCAATGAAAACATTTTTATAGTTTTTTGGTGCAAGACAAAACCCCAGTAGTTTCTCAAGCAATGAGGACATGGTTCAGGAATATATAGAAGACTTTAATTCAAATTCCCCTTTACAAGGCTATTACAAGGTTACAGTGGCTCAGTACCAACATGCATAGTCTATGCAGAAAAGAAAAGTATCATTAGGTAAGAACTAGGACAACCCTTAGGTGTTCTAACATTAATGGTGGGTAAAAAAAATAAGAAGCAAGAGCATTCTCACACATAGTAGTTTCTGTTTCCTTGGTCATTTATTTATATGAACCTGAGTTAAGATTTCAGAAATACTGGTAATGTTGTCTATGGAAGATTCCAGTTAATTTCAGCATTTGTTAAATTATTAAGTCACTGTTTATACTCTAAAATGCTTCATTTTCATTCCACTTGAAATTTGAAGCTTTTCAGTAAACTTTGCCTCAACTGTTTATCAATTCTGGCAGTTCTGAAATAATATCTTTTTAATAGATTATTTGCAGATTTGTATTTTGTTTTGGCTGCCCAGTACTGGGCATGCATTTTTGCCAGTGGTGATTGAGAATGGGGAATAGTGTGGGAGCAGAAAGGACTATAAAATAACGAAAAATAGAAGCTTTTCATAGGAAACATATTTTCTTATACAGTGAAATCTGAGCTGGATTTTCTTCTGGCAAAATTGCCTGAATACCATATTGTTTGTTTTCATCCTCTGTGTCAAAAGTAAGCATGGTTGTTTATACCCTATGAACAGCAACAGACTAACAAAGTATTTCAAAGTCTGTGCAACTAATTTCTTTTCAACTAAAAACCTGATGTACTGTAAAGTCTCGACATCTGCTGCCATTCTACATAAGGGCAACAATAGATTATTTCTGCTGCTCCTCAGCAAGGAGAAAAATATGTGATTTCTGCAGTCTTGCAGCTGCTACTGCTTTCATAGCCTCATTTCTTGTACCACAGAAATCCTACCTGTTCTGCAACTAGAAATTCTCCAGTAGTAAGAAATGAGAATATATAGCCAGCAATGGATAGGGGCTTTCTGAAAAATCACTCCTCTTTCATTTCCACATGCCAGCAGATCTTTTACTGAAAAGGTTTAGGAAGCCTGAGGTTAGCACAACAGCAAATCCGCCCCTGGAGCTTGTAGGAATTGGACAGGCTCATAGCTGCATTCAGCTGCTGGGTCCACCTTCTTTTTTGTGCAAAGATTAACTGAATGTCTCAGGTTCAGTAATAAGACTGCTAGAATTAAGCAGGTGCTGAGATAGTAAAAATAGGAATAACAAATAAAAGCAGATATGTGGGAAAGCACCGAGAGGTTTAGTCTGCCTATGCACTGAATAGCACCTGTGCAGAGGGGGTACACAAAGGAAGATGGAAACCACAGGCTGCAAGGGAGCAGGCAACACATTTTCCATTTAAAATACCTTGCAAAGTTGCAGCTGCCTTCAAAGCACTGGTTCAGAGGACAAAACAAGAATAATTCTTTTTAAAATACATTACAAGTAATGTGGAGGTAGGAGTTCTTATACATAAGTTTCTGCCTGAAACACACATTTTACCTGCTCCCTCACAGTTAGATTATGAGGAAAAAAATCTGAAAGCCATAGGGCTCTGCTAAGCTGATATGGGGTAAGAATAGTAATAGAAAATAATGATTAATTATACATATTAAGAATTTTAGACTGTAGAGCACAGGACCATACAGCTCGAGAGGAAAAGAAATGGCTAACAGATGGAATGACTTGTTTTTTCTTAGTAAGCAAGGACTTATTTAAAGAAAGCAACCATGAGAAGAATATTCAAACATGAAAAGAGCATTCCAACCTTATCTAGAGGGCAACCATAAAGAACAAGAATTAGAAAAACAGGATGGCACCCGTCATGAGTGCGTCGATAAATCCCCTTGCTGAAGAAAAACAAACGGTTAACAAGGACACGAATTAGCTCAGACTCATAAACTTGCAAAATCATCGCATTTCAGGGAAAGGATGAAAAATACACTGTGAGGAAGACATAGGGCCTTCCTCTCAAAGACCACCGCCCACGGAAGGAAGATCTCTGCCCACAATTTCTGGGAAGATCTGCGCAAGCGCAAAGGACTGATGAGCTAATTAAGATATGAAGCTGGAGTAGGCAGGGTTAGGTAATGAATATGTGTAGGCGTCACAGGAATATGTATTGTTTCACTGTATAAACGTGGGAGTGCTTGCCTCCTCAAGCATGCATGTTTGTGGTGGAGCGATCCCCCGTGCATCTGCGTGCAATAAACATACCTACTGTATAACCTTTGGGTTATAGAGTCTGTTTCCGCATGTCAAAGCTGTGCATCTCAAATTCAATTTATAGGAACAGAGTATGAGGTAAGCCCATAGAACTGTGTATGTCAGATTCTAACCTACTCATAAATAAACCTACAAAGCTTCCAAATATTTTCCAGTGTAGGCATTTAACAATTTGATATAAAAAGGTTTACTCTAGGAGGCTGAATCCTAAAACAAAAATATTTAATGAATATTTGTCTGGGATTTAATAAGTGGTAGGTAGTTTCTAACGCTGAATCACAGAATCACAGAATGATAGAGGATGGAAGGGGCTCACAG
>NW_008616791.1:23590-40787 GCF_000691845.1 Merops nubicus | reverse complement strand
CTCATGTTGAGGTGGAACTTCCTGTGCTCCAGCTTGCGACCATTGCCCCTTGTCCTATCACAGGGTACAAGTGAAAACAGGTTGCTCCTTTCTTCTTGCCACCCAGCCCTCATCTATTTATGCACATTAGTTAGATCCCCCCCTTAATTTTTTTTTTTTTTTTTCCAATCCAGACTAAAAAGCTCCAGGTCTCTTAGTCTTTCCTCATACGGCAGGCATTCCAGTCCCCCAATCATCCTTATAGCCCTCCACTGGACTTTCTTGAGTAGATCTTTGTCCCTCTTGAAACGGAGAGCCCAGAACTGGACACAATACTCCAGGTGAGGTCTCACCAGGGCAGAGAAGAGGGGGAGCAGGACCTCCCTTGTTCTGCTGGACACACTTTTTTTAATGCACCCCAGGATACCATTGGCCTTCCTGGCCACAAGGGCACACTGCTGTCCCATGGACAACTTGTTGTCCACAACTCAGAAGTGCCTGACAGAATATCCAAATTCCAACAAATATGTATAGACTAATGTAGCAGTGGTAAAGGGAGCATAAGCACCTGGCATGTTCTTTCAGACAAAACCCCACTGTAACAATAGAGTTGAGAGGCAGGCAGCTACGTCACCTTTAACTTCATATGGCAGGACACATATATATACAGGTTAGACATAGAATCATAGAACTGTTTCAGTTGGAAATGACCTTTAATATCATCGAGTCCAACCATTAACCTAACACTACCAGCTCAACACTAAACCATGTCCCTCAGCACCTCATCTAGATGTCTTTTAAATACCACAAGGGATGGTGACTCCACCACTTCCCTGGGCAGCCTGTTCTAGTGCTTAACAATCCTTTCTGTGAAACTACCATGACCTCTTGTCAGTAAAAGCAAGGTGTTTTTTTCTTGATACAGTTTTACATTTTGAAAAACATAACGAATTCAAGTATTTAAGTAATTTTTTTTTACTTCAGGTCTTTCACCATGTTAACAAGCTTGTAATAATATTGCATTAGTAATTAAGCTAGCAAACAGCTCCTCTCCTGATACACCTGCTTTGTGCCATCTTCCATAGGATTTCCAAGAAGTACTTCCACAGTACTCCATGAACGACTGGGTAAAAACAACAGGAGTATTTGGCAGGGTTGCATAGAGCAAAGGTGCACCAAACACCCTGATAAAATGATTTGCAGTACACGCATGGTGCACTACAGAGTGTAGCACAGAGATGCCGAGTCACCGAGGGGTGACTTGGGATGCAGCACCCAAGCAACCAGAACTTGTGTTGATGTGAAGGTAGGGCAGCTTGGGGCTAAACTAGGTATTTCAGAAGATCCTGCCTGGCATACCTGGAGGGCTGCTACATGATCTATCATATGCTCCAGGTAAGACTTAAGTTTTCTTATTGATGCCAGTGCAGTGCGCAACAAAAAAAAGAAAATAATCTAAGTAAACTCCTTACAGACAAACTAATCTGTTTCAGAATACACCTGTACAAATGCATTTCAAGTGAGATCAGGCTAGTGAATGTTACCAGATGCCAGGACTTGTCTTTCAGGCTTTTTGTGCCTGAAAGACAGCTGAAGACAGAAACTCTTACGAATGTAATTTCAGAGTTTAAAATGAGAACATTTCTTTTGTCACTGAATACTGCTGGTACAGTATCCTATTTTTTTTTTTAATATCATCTGCAGAACCAGCTTTGAAGTACAATGCACAAAACGCAACACAAAAGGGTAGAATGCTTGAATGTTTTATAGACAACCTGAGTAATACAGACAAGAGTGACACAACCACTACACAAAGGAATGGAGTGTCTTAACTATGAGATGCCTTTACAGACCAGGCCATGGTGACTGTTATGTCATACCCTGAAGGAAGCCTCATTGCAAGATATATTCCAATCACAGGATGCTTTTTTGACTATATTGTTGGAGTGATATTTCCAAAATTACCCAAGATTTCCTTGTTGTTGGTTTGTCGTTTTTATTTTTTTTCCCACTGAAAATCAGCAACATTTCTATTCCTAAATCACTTAAGATTTTATAAATCATAAGTAGAATAAAGCGAATTCTTCATAAAGAGTCCTAGCTTATTAGTTATACCACTTGTCATTGTTGCGGGACCAAATCCACAAAACCAGCCAGATGCATTTCACTAAAACATCACATTACCATGCCTGAAGGAAACTGAAACAGGCTGCATCTGGCAGGCAAACACATTGAGAATTGTTCATGAATTTTCCTTAGTCTCTGGTTTTTCACATGTTCATAATGACAAATAATTTTGAACAAACACATTCAGTAAAATCCTTCTGCTCACCTACAATTCTTAAGCAACAAGGAAGACAATACTCCTAGAAAGAATTAATGAGGAAAGCAATAATAGCCATAATACTATACTTTTCATTAGTAGCTGTCAAAGTGGTATCACAACCCCCTTTTTTTTTTTTTCTTTTTTTTTTTTTTTTTAATTTTTCTTTTTAGTTAAGGAACTGAGAAACAGAGAGATGACATGATTTTTTAAAAGCCAGAAACTGATAAACAATTTCAGGTCCTTGTCAAATACCTATCCATAGAGAAAAAATGCCATGTTCCTTCCTGAAAAGGCTAGAAATACTTAGTGGAAAAAAAAAACCAAAACCAAAACCAAACAAACATATTAGCACACTGTCTTGGATATCTTTTGCACTGTGAAGTGCAGAAGATACAGTATAAAAATAACCGTCTTTTTTATTCCCTGCACAAAAGCTTTAAACAATTATTTATTACAATGAACATGAGCATTTTACTAAAAACTTCATGAGTATTTACACATTCATCTTTTTTAAAAATGCTGGCAAGAGAGTGGGTACAGATAAAAGTGCATGAGTCGTACTCCCATGACAGAAAAAAATACTTTGAGTTACTTCTGTCATGTCTGCTTTTGAGTATGCAACTGGCTCATATAGAGCAATGAATTAACTTACTTTTCACTAGCTAAAGGAGAATCATGAGACTACTCAGTCTTCTGTGATGAGTAATAAGGGCTGAAATCAATAAATTAACATACAAAGTAGTTTATTCTCTTTTATAAGCTGGTGGCCAACGTTTTCTCTATGGCAAATTTTATATTTTGCACTATACATTGCACATTTTAAAATTTGCATGAAAAGCTATATGACACCCCTAAGCAGCCAGAAAGACATGCAGGGCACTCCTTTCATGGATAATTCCAGCTCACTCCAGGGCCAGAGTAAGAACCTTATGCCTGCTTCTCAAGTAGAAGTCTCTCAGAAAAGATGTCCTTGGTAAAGACAACAACATCCATCTTTCTCACCAGCTATAAGGCTCAGTGAAAGTGAACACACACAAGACCAAAGCAGCAGTGGAAAGTTGCTCTGAGATATTCTAGAAAGGGGAGGAGCCCTGGTAAGCAGAAAATAGGTTAAAACCGACACTGCATCCCCCAGTTTTACACTCTTGCACTCAGGATTGTAGAAGTATTGAAACTGCTCTAGCATATGAGAAAAAAAAAAAAAATGGACAAGTAGATGAGAGATGATTCATCCCTTCTGTGGCCTCTGAAATACCTTCTAATGTTAAGGAGCCAGGTTGTCAGTGCAGGGAGGGAAGTTTGCACGAAGGTGCAAGACACTGAAGTGCACAGTTGTATATCGTTCCATTTCTAGAACGTGTATTGAATGTCTACCATCCAAAACCTACTTTCTTCAAACCAAATACAGAGGTATTAATGGAGATAGGATAAGGTGTATCTGAGGACAGCTTTGAAGAAAGACTAAGAAAAAGTTTTGAGCTGCATATTTTACACATGATTTTAGAAGAGAGAAAGTCCAACTCTTGGCAAAGACTGTACAGGCATAGTTTTATTTCACTTTGAGTCCTCATTCATTTACACCATCAAGAAAGGACACATTCACACTGATCTTTCATATACATTTAGCGTGAAAGGTACAGGTAAGAGGGAAGCATTCAATTTGTTTCAGCCAGCCAGGACAAAAGTAGTTCTGCTGGTGACTTGGCTGAATTTGAAACTGATCTCTGTAAAGCAGTCTTTAACAGTTTAAATTTTATTGTGTCTTCAGTTTACTTAAATCTTTTCCAGGAACTAAAGAAATATTCTGGAAAGGAAAAAATTTATGCCACTGATCTGGCAATCCAATGGATATGACTTGGGTGGGATTTTTTAGCTCTTCTGATTGCATTTCTTGCTCTTTTTATGCAGTCATTTTATACAACTTTATAGCAAACATCTATGCAGGAATAAAAATAAACAGTCCAATCACTTAACCAGTCTCTTACAACACAAAGAAAAAGGAGAAGGAAGATGCATTATTTAAGCTGTTTTCATATGCTTGTTTGGGGAACTTCTCTACATTTCTGCTATATACAAGGAGCTAATGGTTCTGCCTACTATACCATATTCACAATTTTTAATGCAATTAACCTCATAAGACTTGTTAGAGATGGAAAATGCAGGAATACTCTTGCCTGTTTAAAGTGGAAAAGTGCCATTAATCCAGATTTGCCAATGGTGGGCTGAGGTCTAGTGAGGTTAAATTGCTCCAAATCATACAGTAAATTGGTAAAATAATCACCTGAAAAAGTGGTTCAAAAATTATTTTAATTTCTTCAAAAATGCTTAAAAATTTATTTTAATTTTATTTTAAAAAGTTATAAATTGAAAACACAATGTTCAATTTCCCAATGAAAACTGTTTTACAGGACCAGTGAAGATTATCAGCTTTTCAATTTGACAGAAGTGGGCAATAATAATTTGGGATTTATTGATATGTGATTTAAATTGTTTTAAATTTGTCATTGATTAGAAAAGTTATTTATACACTTCTATAAGCTTTAAAACATCTCTGAACACTTTCAGTCCCGAAAGATAAACTTCTGCTGTTCTAGTCTGTTGTTATGACTTTGTGTGCTACCAACCAAGCTACTTAAGGTGTTCCATTTCCAGTAGCAGAAATACTGATCTCAAGATAATCATTTGAATAAACAACTTGTTACCCTCTCTCCAAAAGACCTTTTAATCCCTTTAAGATCTTATTTGTAGTTCCTTCTTGCTACTAAAGAAAAGGGCCCAGCTATGCCACATTTCCTATCCCATAGCTGTTGCTTGTGTTGTCAGTGTCTAGATGTAGAACCACAATCCTCACTACACAGAAGGGATTTGTATGTATGTGTTTGAAAGGAAAATAACTGTACTGATCTGGTCTGCACACTGTGTTAAGTTAGCAACACGCTACTAAGAGAGCTTTTTTTTTATGCAAAACTTACAGATTCTGTAAGAGCTTGAAATACAGCCCCCTAGAAGTATATATGGTAGAGTGTTCATTGCAATGAATTCAAAGGAAACTCTTAGGAATAACAGCAAGATCCTTCAGAGAATAATCTTTGTTAAATTTTGAGTTCTAGCCTTCTCTAAAAATCTTTCTCAAATTAAAATGCCACTTTTTCCCTCCCAGGATATTAAGACTTTAGAGGGAGCTGAACCATGACACTTTCAAGTCAGTAAGATTATGTGGGACTCATGGCTGAGCTGGGAGCTGAAATTCCTTCAGTCATTTCCTTGTTCAGTCGTTTTCTGAAGTCTTGTGAAAGTTGAGTACTTGTTTTTCCATCTCTTACTTACTGGCTGGAATGCAGCCAAACAATAAGCATTAACTTATTTCTGACTTCTTTAAAGCAGCTATGTCCAAGGTACAGTACAAGTCCCAAGGCTGCCTGGGCATACATGACCAACAAAGTAAATGGACACTTACTGTGAGAGAATAAAGAAATACAAGGCAGTGTTAGACTCATATTAAACCTAGAAATATTCTCAGGTTTAATGCCAGTTTCTTTCAGTAAGCTTATATTTATGGGTTTTATGTTGTTACTTCCATCAACGCCTGCCGTAGGCCATTTTTTCCTGTTTTGGTAGTCTTGTTTCTGTATTCTGTAGAATAATTTAAAGCTTAACCCTTTCTTCTGCTATTGAGGAAGGCTGTTCGACTCATTATTAACATAATACATTTAAGGGAGTCTGGTGTGGTTGTCTTTGCATATTAGTTATTCTATAAGAAGCAACAAGGGAGATAAAATATATATGTCAATAATGGAGGAGAAATTTAATGACAAGTATAATATTTCTGGAAATCCAAGTTGGGTTCTGGTATTGTTATATTCCTCTTCAAAGTTTTTTTTTGAAAATACATTCCAGGAAAATATGATGTTGGTTACCTCACTCCCGACTTGATGTCCTCCTCTTAAGGACATGGTACTTCAAGTTTTTGGCAACAGTCATATCTGTGTTAGCCTGGTGCTTAATCTAGGCATGTGAATAGAATCACATATACATGTTACCCCCCTTCAAGCATGCACAGAACTGTCATGGGGTTGAAAAGACAGCAATAATAATTTTTAACAGCTAGATATTGTGTATCTCTGCCAGTTGTCCATAATACTCCAACATTACAAACAACGAATTATATACATATTGCATTTTCTATATAATAGCCGCATGAAATGAGATAAAAAGGGAGTAAGGCTTAAAGTGTCAGACGTATTGATAAATTTTTAGTTCTTTAGCTTTTTATGAAGACTCAGAGACAGACAGACATATTCATAAGTCCCATGAACCTGCATTAGGGTTATGAATGCTTAAACCTCACAAAAAGGAAGGTATTAGAACTTTAATTTTTGGAAGCTGATACTGATCCTGATACTGATGTGTCTCCACACTTGATGCTAATACCAGGTAGTTTTTCAGATTCTGAATCTTAGGATTCTTTCTTAATTTTGATTAAAAATTGATGTAGCATTGCTTAGAAAATTCTGGCTAAAGCTTGTCTTTATCATCTGTTCATTTACCTTCAGAACACACCTGGCTTATTACTACATAACACTGGCAATAGACATCCAAAGTGGACCTCCAAAATTTGAGGCATCCAACATTATTAGAAATGTCAGCAAAAGGATTTCTACAAAGTCACAGAAAACCTCCAACTTTCTAGCTCTAAACAGCTGTGTGCTATACCTATATTTTCTGACCACTCAAAATGATTTCTTGGTAGCTCATTCCGAAAAATAGGTAGATTATATCTAAACTTCAGAGCTCTCAGATATGACAGACTCTGAAATCTATGGAAGTTGGAAAAATAATACTGTTTTACAAATGCTGTGCTTAGGCTCTTTCATCACAGAGAAAACCATTAGGTTATCTCACCTAAATGAAGGTAAATGACAAATCAGATGAATCAATATTATTAATATTAATTTTAATCTCTTTAATAATGTATTGTTCAGTTTCTTCTCTGGGTTTTCTTCTTGCACAGGGCTTTGTAGTGGAAGCTATTGAGAAGACAAAGAGGCAAAGCTGTTTCCCTGACAACAGAACTACAACTTGATGCATGAGATATAATTAAAAGGTCCAGAACATCTCCCTTGCAGCCCAGCTCTCTTCTCATTATAACACTTCACATCATAGATCACACGGGTGACCAGGCACCTGTACTCTGTTTACCTTCTGCTTTTCCTAGTCATGCTGATGAGCAGCAAGTAGAAATTGTGTTCCCCTAATTAGGGAGTTAGCTCACCTTTCAAATAGCCAAGCTGATGAGGAAGAATCTGTTGTTATAGAGATGCTCTAAAGAGGAAAAGGTGGGAAAAAAAAAAAAAACAAACCAAAACATTAAAAGCAAGAGAGAAGCTGTAATGAAATGTTTTCTTAAGTGGCCTGTTTTTTGGGAATACAGTCTTTGAAATATTTTTCTTGATTCTGGAGTCTGAAAAAAAAACATGGCTTTTTCCATCTACCTCAGTCACTTCTCATCTTTGCATGAAAAAGCATAGACTGTGCAAGTTCTGCATAGCTGCAGTGAGTACAACTTGATCAGCAACACGTCCCTTTCAGTTTCATAGTTAGAATTTGGCTGGATCCTGACACCTACATTACCGTCCACACAACTTCACACTGCAAAGATGGAAGAAGGACACCTGTGGGGTTTTTAACATTTATGGAGAATCTACTACTATTTCTTTATTGCACAGACTTCTACATTCCTTAAAATTGCCACAACATTACTCTATTGTGTTATATATTAACAAATGGCTAATTATTAAAGGCAAAATTTTCACTTGCATTTAACTTCTTTTCTTCCGCAAGCAAAATAACTAAAAAAAATGTAAACTAACCAAACCAAGCAAGCAACCAACCAACCAACCTAAACAAAAATTAAAAATACAAAATTAAAATTTTCCATTTGGCATGGTGAACCTTTCCAGGTGAGCCAACTACAAACTATCCACCATGTGACATCAAACTATTCATATGTGTCCAGAGGAGGGCAACAAATATGGGGAAAGGTGTTCAGAGCAAGATTTATGAGGAGCGACTGAGATCACTTGTTTTACTCATGCTGCAGAAGAGAAGGCTAAGGGGTGATCTCATTGCAGTCTACAACTTCCTCAAGTGAGGCAGCAAAGGAGGAGCTATTTCTGGTGACCAGTGATAGAACTAGCAAGTTCTAACAAGTTCTAGCAGGTGGGATGAAGCTGCATCAGGGGAGGTTCAGATTGGACATTAGGAAAAGGTTCTTCACCGACAAGTTGGTTGGTCACTGAAACAGGCTCCCCAGGGAAGTGGTCATGGCACAAACCATGTCAAAGTTCAAGGAGCACCTGGATGATGCTCTTAGTCAAGTGGTTTTGGTTTAAGTACTCCTGCAAGGACCTGGGAGTTGGATTTGATGATCTTTATGGGTCCTTCCCAGCTCAAGATACTCTACAACTCTACATAAACCCCAGTGGGGCATGGGAGGTGACTGTTAATATTACAAATGTCACAAAAGCTCTGGGAAACTTTACCTCAAAAGCAACATGCTATCATAATTTAAACAATCTTCCCTGTACAGCTTGATAAATGCTGCAAACTATCCCTGTTCGTAACTTCAGAAGAAAACTGACGTGACTTAAAACCTCATGTCTCTAAAAACTCTACAATTTATTGCTTGAAGATGCAGCTAAAACTCTCACCTTACAATAGAAGGTCAAATTTTATTTTGGATAGTTGATATTTTGGCATTATTGGTTAGCTGTAACTTTTCATAACCTTATACTGTTATTTCCTGTGAAAATTAATAAGATTTTGTAAACATTTATGTCTGTAACTTGAGCTCCAAAAATACTGGTAAGTCAGATCTGTGGATCCATGTGGAAGAACAGTATCGGCACACAAATTTGGGTTAAAACAAGTTGAAAAATTGAAAGAAATGTTTAAACAATTTTTTTTTTTTTGGTATTCTGTGGCCTTTAAACATGCAGCTAAGCCTCTTAAAATCTTACTCACTTATAAATTTAAAAATATTGTGCCTATTTCTGACTTTTTACACCCAGAAAAATTTTAAAGAACTTGGGAAAATATGTTTTTATCTCCTTACTGGCACATTTTATGATGATCTATGAACATAGATGAACTGTCTTTTGCTGTGGTTTACAGTCAAATTAAGTCAGACTCTTTTTCTATCTAAATGACAGAAGCAGTTGAAGTTTTTGAAGTTACTCCTATGTTCTTACTTGTAAGTAACGAGAATACAATTCAGAGTTCCAAGAACTCATACTAGTATGCTTAGTTTTAGACGTGACTCTAAGATTTTTAGTTTTTTTTTAAATAAACTTCAAGTTCTCAGAAGTGTGTATCATTTTTACTGGAATGCCCCCTGTCTTCCATTTGTGCTGTTAGCATTTTAATGAGATTATTTTTGTTTAAATGAGTCACAACTACTTCTGCAAGATTCTAACGAACTTAAAACATTTTTAAAACATTCTTATAAAAACATCTCATGAACCAAATACAAACACCATTAGGAAAAAAAAAGAACCAAGAAAAAGGTTTCCATAATGATCCCTAGATTTTGAGAATTTACCCCACAGGTACCAATTATGCATTTTTTCTCTATTACTCTGTACACAAATTAATATATTGCAAACAAATGCCCTAATCACGGCTGTTTACTTTAAGTGGTTTTCTTGCTAAAATGTTTGAGGCCTTCTTGATATTGTCACTAAGCATGAGATTTCACTTTTTAAAAGACAAAAAGATAAACAAAATGCATCACTGGAAGTATACATTAGGTATAGTGTTGATGTGTGTATTTGTTTGGGTAGGTTTGGAGCTTCACATCAGGCTCAAGATTTGCCAAATACCACAGCAGTATTCAGTAGCATAATTCTATGGACAATACACCACACTGAAGGAAGTAATTTTGACTGAGTTGAAAAATTAAAGAATGCTGGATTAAGCAAGACAGGCCTCCTAAGGAAGAGTGATGCAATCATATTAAAATGAACACATGAATGCATTAAGTAAATGCCATAAATCTGTTATTTCTTAGCATTCCAGTGCTTCACTTTCCAATCTAAACTATGTTTTGGACCACAGCTCTTTGTACATCAAGGGTTTTTTTTTTCTTTTTCTTCAAAGCAGATTTGAAGACTGATTTTATTACTGTACCTCTCATTAGTCATCATCCAAGTACCTCAGATTTTAGCACAGATATATTGCTGCTGTGGGTACTGGACTAATTTCAGTGAATGGCAAAGCAAGAGGCAGCGTCTGCTTTTTCTCCTTACTCCCTTCTAACTCTAGCATCCTCTTCTGCTTCCCTGAAGATGGTAGAAAACATGCTCTTTCCAAGGCACCTTTCCATACTAAATGGATTTCCTGTGTTTAATAGCAAAGGCTTTTTCCAAACCCTGCATGGATTAATATTCTTCAAAGAAAAGGTCACACAAATCCAATCTAATGGGAGAAGCATTAAGTGACTTAGCAACCCCATCAATAAACAGCCATTCCCATAATATTAGTCAGCAGTGTTTTCAGCTTAGTTATTAACAGTACTAAAATATCCAGTGGTATTTATATTGTGTTTTCACCTGGTGCTAAGTAGTGATACTCCGATTCCTTACTGGAGACTAAGCACAGACCTTTACCCTTTTTAAAGCTTACCAAGGCTTTAGAGTGTACTGGATCCCTGAACATCTCTTAATACCACCTTTTCAGGTTAGTGGAAAGCTGTCACTTTGAGCTTTTAAATAAAAAGCTTGCTGATTTTTCTCTGCAAGCACTCTGTAGCTCTATATTTCTTTCACCCCTGTTTCCTATTTGTTACAAACTTTTTCTTTTATATTCACTTCCTTAAAAACAAAAGGACATATATTCCATTCCTGATTTATCTGTTAACAGGAAAGCATGAAAGTAAACCAAGACAAATTCTGAATTAGTATACAGTAAATCCATAAATACATCTTGAAAATATGAAAACATCATCACAAGTGCCTGTTTAGAGACCAGTCTTTTCATAACAAATGCTAAAGTGACGTCTCATTAGTGAGATTTCATTATCTTGACAATAGATTAACCACATTTATTAGCAATAGAATGAAATATTATTATACTATGTATTATATACAAAAAAATAAGGTATATTAAAATTATAACATTTGTAGCGAAGAAACACCATGATGCAGTAACTTTTTCATTATTCTTGTTCATTTATTTGTTCTTTCAAAAAATACAATAAATCTCTGCAAATGTCCAATTGGGTTGTGAGATTTAGTGGGATTCTAATGTACTTTAGTGATAGCATTGTTCACTGTGTAATTAAGAAAAAATTAATTAAGCAGTATTTTAACTATATGGTCGAGCCCACTTATCAGCTCACTTAATGAAACCATCCTCTTAGATAGAGAGTTTTTTAATACGTACCAAACCATTTTGCATTAGTGTAGTATAAATCTGTTCATTTAACATAATTTGTAATAAAAATTACTTATGTTTTTAATGTCAAAAGAAAAATTACTGGTTGCTTGCTCCAAACATTTCCTGTCCATTATTTCACATGGCACAAATAAATTTGCAAATTTAAATAGACTTTTTAGCAATAGTTGTTGTCTTCAGTCTAGCTGGACAGTGCAGGTGTCGTAAAGAGCTATTGTATTTTTATCCATATACATAAAAGCATTTGAAAGCCAAGTCTTAAAGTTTTAAACATATTCTTTTTAAGATTGCATAGCTATTTAAACATACAAAAAGTTAAAATCCCCTCTTATGCATTGTACTTCAAGTGCCATCAATAATGCTCCCATCCTCAATTACGTGTCTACTTCTTCCCTGAAACTACTAAAGTGACAGAGCATCACAGACTTGATCATGAGACCAGCATCTGAATGGAACCTACATGGATGAAAGAAAAAAAAAAAATTAGCATGTTGTATGATAGCTTTAGGTATATGAGTCTTCCACAAAGCCAAATGAACAAAACTGTTGTCTGGCAAACTCAGGAAATGCTTAAAGATAAACTGGGTAAAATATAAATGGAAATTCTACATCAAGAATGCATGTAAGAATAGGCATAATTACTGAGAATGCATGATTTGTTCTAAATATTATGAAAAAAACAAACAAACAAAAACCCACAGTAAAAATATATTTGAAAACTGAGATGTGCCAAGTAGTCTTAATACTGTATACTTTTACACGCTTACTATATCTAATTCTCAGTACTGGTTTCCTTGGATGTCAGTGATAACTCTTTACATTTAAACATCTTGGTAACCTCACTGTGTAACAGAAACCTGTGAGTTGTCAAATTACTGGTAAAAACCGCCTTCTGTTAGACTTAGATGATCTGCAGTGATGTAAAGGGTTTAGCATGTTTAAATGACATCATGATAAAACTGGATAATGTCTCCAAATCTCAAAAAAAAACCCCAAACCTGGGCTAGTTTGTCATAGATGGAGTCTATATGAAGTTTGCTGTTACTAAGTCTCTAATCAAACTTATTCTGTAGTACTCTATGGTCCTAGAATAATTTCTGGTGCGATGAACTGTGCTGTATTCAAATCCCAGTGCGTGAAATCCATCTGGAGCTGACCATATCTAAGCCAGCTATCCTCACTGCCTTTATATGGGGACAGAAACAGAAACTTCTGGTGCAACATTCATCTGACTCTAAAGCAGATGTTGAAAATCGTCTGTGTGACTTGCCTCAGTGTTTCTGCTGTTGACAACAGGTTAGGCCTTCAGGCTTCAGTATGTGTCAGTGCTATAAACACCGTGAGTGACTACATTTACAAACATGTTGCACATCCTTTTCTTGTTCTGAGGGTTATCCTCTGAATGCATATAGTGTTAGTGATGGCTCTTGTGCTGTGACAGGTGTACACCTCTGAATACCATTTCACAGAGGCCAACTCAACACTATGTAGGTTGCCCTATTGCAATTATATAAGGCTCAGACCCTCATTTACGCTTCATCCTGATTGAAACTGTTACTGGTGAACCCTTTAGGCTCATCTCACTAGGTCATGCGACATTTTTTGCCAATGATGAGATATGCATCTAACAATACTTTTATATCCCCAAGGTACACACTGCTCTTAAGTTGTGGAATTTAGACATAGTTGAATGATACCTTACAGATCTCTTTTCATATAATCCTCTTCTACTAGTTTAAAGTTGGGAGAAATATTTACATTTTCTGTACTCTTCTTATGTAGTTTTCCTTTCCCAGAAGTTTTTTGTTACATTCTGCTTTCTTATCGTTCCTGTTGAATAAAGGATTTAATTTAATTTTAATGTTATTGTGTCAACTTCACCTTCCAAAAGAGCATTCCACCTGACGTTTACAACAGCCTTAGCAAAGCTGCACTTCTGCCAACAGATGAACTTTAGTGGTATTTTTACAGCACTATTATGTTCTCCATGCATGAAACATTAAGCTTATAACAGGCTGCCAGTCTGGAGGCAACAGACTGGTTTAAATGCCTCAGGGGTGCCATGCCAATCAATTCTCTTGTCTCACTCTTACTGGCCATAGAAAAATGCATTAATGAAGAGTGAATAAGAGGATGAATTATGAGGTACAAAACAATGTCACAAGAATGGGAACTCAAAAGAAAAGAGTTAAAGAGAAAGGTCCAGTCTGCTGAAACTGTCTTCAAAACACAGTAACATTCACAGTGTGTCAGTTATGAACAGCCAAATTTTTCCTCCTCATCTGCCTCACTTTAGAACTTCAAAGCACCTAGCTGGAACTGAATATTCAAGAAGCTGATGTGAAAGGCTGCAGAGAGACAAAAACTATTTCTCCATGAAAGCCCTACAATATCTAGGAGTAATTCTGTTTGCTATTGTTGACTTCACAACAGAGTAGCCCTCCCAGCTCTTTCAGAAGCATCAGACAAGAAAGCTCTATGTGCTCTCCAAATGTCAGACTGATGTTTCTAAAGAACAAGTATTCAAGTGTGTAAGAGGAGCATCTTCTCCACCAGTTTAGTTGCTTTAAGCACACGGAGTACCACATATCACCAAAAAATATTGGAGAGGAAGAAAATGACAAGGAAATACTGTCAAGAAGTTTTGACCTTCAGAGAAGACCCACATCTACCTACTCATCAGGGTGCCTCTCAGCTTGGCATGTCTCTCTAGATATGTGTTTAGAACCACATGGATCCGCTTAGAGTATGCCTCTGGAAAGGATCATAAAAATAATCTCTCAGACAGCTAACATCCTCAATAAACCTCAGTTTTATCTATTCTTCTTTGCATCTAGAACTGCTTTCAATGGATCTCCTTATTCTCCTTCCCTTTTTCTCCTCCAAATTGCACAGTGAAAAGCAAAACAAATTCTGTAACAAGTACTTTTTATTTATCACCATATTCTGCTCTGTGTTTCTACCACTCTCAGGTAATCACGAAGCCATATCAACCATTTCTCAGAAAAAGTACTGGGATTTCTTCTCAATTTGAACATAGAAACACCCATGGCAAAGTCCACTGAAGGCTCAGCAAGAATCATTGCCTTGATCAGCTTAACAGTACGTTTAAGCACAGCTCCTTTCCATATTCACTGGGCCAAATTTGATATTGACTTAACTGTGGTTGCAAGGTAATGTTGACTCCAAGAGTAAAGTCAATAACAAATAGTCAAGGACAGTACAAAATGCAAGGACAGTTCAAGAATAATGTAATAACAGATGAGGTTCAGATATTAAACAACACTTAATAAGTAGAAACACCTTGCAGTCAAAATGAAATCTGTGTAATTTCTGTACACAGAACCTATGATTTTTTGCATTAACAATTGTCACATGGAGGGAAAAAAAAAAAGCTGGATTTCTGTGAAATACTGATTAAAGTAATAATAAAAATGTATATGGAGTTTACAGTCAAACTTTTTTTCATCTGCTATGAAAACAAAACCAGCATGATATACAGACACCTTAAGAAAAATCACTTTTTTCTTTGTTGATCACACAGGTCAACAACCTTATAAACATAGTAAATAAAATTCCTGTTTAAACCCTGACACAAGAGAGACATTTTATGAATATAGAGTACAATAAATAGGGTATATGAAACACATAACAATGGATGCTACTTACTAGCTGGTGACTGTATGAGTAGATATCGGGATGTGGGATTTCCACATGAGTAGAAAAAAAATTAAAGTATTACATGTGGTGATTTAAGGTAAACGTAGTTTACAGCTGATAACGGTAGTATTCAGGGTATTTCACTGTGGCAGAATTGAAAACAAATTATTTATCCTTTAAAATATTGGCATTTATTTCCAATAAGTTTCTAAATTTCTGGTCATTCTTGTGTCTCTTCACTTGCTAAAAGGCTAGCAGTGTTCTTTACTACTATCCCAAGAGCATAATTTTATTGAGAAAATATTACTGTGCCCTGATGCAGATTTAAATGTTCATTTTTAAATGGCAGTTAGTTGCAGGAGTCTCAGATAATGGATTATTTCATTCATAACCAGGTAGAAGCCAGTAGTCTTCTCTAGTGAATGCTTATTTCCCTATAGATTGTTTTCCAGCACTTGGTTACAATTATATGGTACTGTTAGCAATGGAATTACAGTAATTTCCACAGAAAGTGGACAATTTCTCAATAACTGAAGTCTTAGAGCACTCAAGGGTAGTCAGATGTGGAGTGCAGTGCTATTAAATGGCGAGTGAAATTCCTCTCTTTTGTGGGTAAAGTTTAACTCATACACAAAACCTCAGCCTCTGGAAATGACACAGCAGTGATCTTACTTTGAACCTTAAAGTATGGTGGGTTTTTTGCTTCAATTTCACTTGGATTTGGAGCAGTGGCTCAGTGAAAATATTTTTTTAGATTAGTTAGTCTCACTTTTCACTGCCATCCCCGAAGTTCAAGAAGCAGCATTTTAAACCTTGTTTGTCAGCATTCAAACCTCTAGTGAGCAGCTTACTGAAGAACTAGTAATTACAAATTGCATGTAGGTCCAGAAACTTTGTATTCTAGATTAACATACACAAAAATATGCCCAAATTCAAAGTAAAGAAAAAATAATTAAGTTCATGATAGCAGCCTGCACTTTACAACATCCCTGGTTTTCTAAGGAGTTTTCTCCCTTTATTTTTTTTTTTTTTTTTTATAGTATGCAAGTCATAACAGACTTTCTTTCTACAAAGTGTATTAATCACAGTCTGTATAAATGCATAAAACAAAATGGAGCAAAAGAGTAAAACCCCATTACAAGTGCTACCAGCGATTCTATAAGCACTTACAGGTTAAACCAGAATTACAACAGAATTCTGTGTGAATTGCTGCATCTGCAGAACTGGGTTCTAATCAGATGTAAACTATCATTATTTTTCCCTTCTCATTTACCAGGCTTCAGACTACGTTGAAGATATGTGTTCAGAAGTACTGTCCTGAACAAGTCCTTCTTCTAGCTCTGCTACCTGAAGAATCTGAATCTCAATCACCTTCAGCCTTTCCTCAAATTTCCATGTATCTTATTGTCCTCTGGGTTTCTGGATTTGAAAATTACATTTGGTTATAATTAGTTTCAGGCTATCTATTTTCTGTCTTCTGGATTTCCTTGTATCCCACTGCTCATAAATACAAACATCTATATGGATATTTGTTTTTAATCTCTCTAGGTGAAACTTAGTACTAAACTATGAGTTTAATGTTCAATTTTTATTGCTCTTGTCAATTTTATGCATAAAATAACTTAGAATATCTGTTAAACTTGTAGTTAATTTTAATTAGCTGCGGGCGATTTGTATTGAATATCTGATGTCCTTTATACCTCCTCTTCATACCTGTGGAAAAATAAGTGTAAAGCTGACCTGTTTAAAAAAGGTCTGCTTTACTTGATATGGTGATCT